>NC_143256.1:96931170-97234200 GCF_984573655.1 Nuphar pumila
TTGGCGACCGTGATGGGACCTGTCCTTGTCTGACCAAAATTGTGCTTGGCTTACTTCAATTATCGAAATTATGTTCACAAAATGTCAGCTCTTTACTTTTGCTATCATGCGAACCTAGGAGCCTAGATTTTGACCTAGCTGACATTGACTACATATAGACTAGGCATGGTTTGGGAGGACCAGATTGAGGAGATATTTTCATGCTCACATAGACTTAGGTCTAAATACAACTCTCCTCAATTTAGGATCTGAATGCAAACAATGTATGTTTCTTTAAAGATTTTCAAAAATCTATCTCTCTAGGACTTAGAGCCCTCTATTTCTTGCATGTGATCATTTTTTTTTAAAATCCCCTTACCTATCATTACCCGGTCTTTACGTTGCTGGGCTCTCTTCCAGAACCCTAGTTCGGGACAGAGCCTCATAACTGGGCCACTGTAAACACCCCAAATTTTCCACATCCATTCTCAAACAACCCCCCTCATGCAGTGCCAACCTTGTTAGGTCAGTGTAGGAGTCAAACCCTGAGTCAGTTTCAGAAAATCACCATTTTACCCATTTTCACTAGGAAAATTACCATTTTACCCCTAGGTCATCCCAGACCCCAGTCAGTCGGAGTCAACCAATCTCATTGGTGAGTTCAAAACATTTAGAATATCAGTCATTTCAAGCTCATTTGAAATCATAGTGAGAAAGCCATTTTCATTTCTGACCATTCCTGCCAAAATGGGATCATTTCTTCAGAAATGAGCTCATTTCTCACTCAAATCCAAACAAATTGTCTTTGAGTCAGTCATTCCCAGTCAGTCATGTTCCCCAGAGTCTAACTTGAGCTCACCAGGAGTTCAAGTACTCCAGTTTCAGTTCAAAACCATTTCCAAGTGTCTAGGAGCCCATTTTAGTCCATTTTAGCTCTTTCAGCTGAAATTGAGCTGAGTTCAGTCAATTGAGCTAGTGTTCAAGCTTTGATTTTAGTTCATATCAGTATTACTGACCTTTGTTCTAGCTCAAACCCAGTTCAGGTTCGTAATTCACTTCACTCTAGTGATCATTCCGTACCATTTCTCTAAAAATGGCGACTTTTCTTGAAAATTCAGTCGGAAAGGTCAGTTGAGTCAGTGCCTGGTCAGTTCATTTGAGTTCTGAAACTCTAAAACCCAGCTCAATCTAGCTCATCTCAGTTCAATCCAGCTCGAACCCCAATTTTTAGTGTCACTCTGACCCAGTAGAGTCCCGAAAACCATTTCTTGAGCTATTTTGCAAATTTTATCAATTTTAATGCTTTTTAAACTGGTACAAGTGTCAATCGGGGTGTGACATCCAAAATTCTTTATTCAAGGTTAGCATTTCGCATAACATTTCATGTCATTTCTCATCATTTCATATCATTTCTCAGCATTTCATAACATTTCATCACATTTCATTTCATTTTCGAAGTCCAGAACTCCAGCTTTATAAATTTCAATCCAGATTGAGTTTTAAAAGTTTTCAGAAATCAATTTCAAACCTCAGGTTTCCAAAATTGACATTTTCACCCCGGGAGTCTAAATTTGGAAATATTTTCTCAAGAAAAATAATCTGGATTTCTTTCAAAATCAAATTTTCAAGTTCTACACTGAATTTGCTTCGCAACGAGCTATTAAACTTCAAAATTCGCGATCGTTTCAAAAACTGCCAAAAATAGCTCGTTTCGTTTGGAAATATTTTCTCAAGAAAACAATCTGGATTTCTTTCAAAATCAAATTTTCAAATTCTACACTGGATTTGCTTCGCAATGAGGTATTGAACTTCAAAATCCGAGCTCGTTTCAAAAACTGCCAAAAATAGCTCGTTTCGTTTGGAAACTTTTTGAAAAGACTATTTTACCCCTCTAATCATCAAAATGAATTTCAAAATCAAAATTTGGACCCGCTCTGAGATGGCCCATCCATTTGCATTCTCTTGTTTTAATTTATAAGAAAAGAAAAAAAAAATTATCTTTTTTTTTATTTTTTTGTTGTTTGTTTTATTTTATTTTATTTATTTATTTATTTTATTATGTTATTCTTCCTAAGGTGGGACCCACAAGGTGGTCACCCAAGCCTCCAGCCCCACTTTCCATTTTCTCATTTTTTTCTTTCCTTTTTCCTTTTTTCCTCCTTTTCTTTCTTTCCTTTCTTTTTTCCTTTTCTTTCTTTTTCTTCTTCCTCTTCTTTCCTTCTTCCCTTCCTTCCTCCCTTCTTTTCCCTCTTGCCCAGCCATTCACGTAGAGGCCCTTTCCTTTTCCTTCCCTAATTAAAACTAAAACTTAGGGAAAGATAATCTTCCCTAAGTTAAGAAAACCAAAAAAAAGAAAAAAGAAAAAGAGAGTTACGGCTGCTATCTCTCCCCATTCAATTCTCTCTCTCTCTCTCTCTCTCTCTCTCTCTCTCTCTCTCTCTCTCTCTCTCTCTCTCTCTCTCTCTCTCTCTCTCTCTCTCTCTTTTGGCTGCAGCTATCCTTGGCTGCAACTCCCAGCCATTGAAGCCACTTTGAAGCACCATCCTCACCACCTGCAGCAGCCTTCTAGCAGCCCACCTTGCTGCACCTTCAACTGCACCAAGGCTGCCTCCCCTTCAACCGATCCAGCCACCACTTCAACACCACAATCATATGGCTAAGGTTCAGCCTTCATCACCTTCACCATAGCAGCAAGACCTCCAGCTGATCCAAACCAATCTAAGGTAAGCCTGCATATGCTCTATTGGTTTTTTTTTTTAGAACTTCATGGGCTTCTCATGATTGTGGGCTGCATAGAGGAAGGGATATGTCCGGCAAATAGATCAAGTCCCTCCTCTCAATAGCCAAAATCAATGAAATACTTTATGCCTCTTTACATTTTCGTTTTATCTTTTCCCATATAGTTTTTACATTGCATTTAAGTTCATTTTGTTATTTGAATTAATGTTTTATTCATATAGCATATTTTGTTAGTGCTTTGACTAGAGTCTATAGGTTTGAATATTAAGCATTCAGTCCAGTCATCATTTCTTGTTTAACATTCCATCAATAAATTTTTGAAATTTTAATATTGTTAGATTTATATGTTCTTACTTTCCTGTAAAAAAAAATGGCTTCATTCAAGTTTTGTAACCCCATGAACAAAGCAAAATCCTAATTTGGGTTTTGGACTTCTCAGAAATTCCAATTTCTGCTTTAGCAGACAAGAACCTCTGACACCACCCTCGTGGGAGATCCGGATTGTTCTCCAAAAATCACATTGGATTTATGATTGAATATACTAATGATCTGGAAATTTTTAAGTTTTTCTAATTAATTTTGACCTCTGTCAAAAATCGGATTTCCCAGCTCTTTGGGAAAATCTTGATTTTCCTTTGTCAGGGTATAGACAGACCCTAATGCATCAAGTCCGCCAAATCTGTAGCCCGTCTGCAAAAACTTTCAACATGAAAGTTGTTCCTAACATAATTTACTGACATTTCCCAAAATTTGAGAATTTTTGAATCTGTTTCATTAATTTTCCCGGATTTTCTCTTTCTGTCTAACAGATTCCAATGTCCAGAAATTCCAGAGATTTAGATCTCTGATAACAGCATTCCCTTTTCCAAACCGTAACCCGAATCTCAATAGTGTCAAAATATAAAATCTTTCTATGTTTGTCAGGGACATTTTCCCACAATTTCAGCCATTTTCCCATCTGTCTGCCATTTTTACCACATTTTCTACCGAAACCTGTCTGTTTCCTTCATTTCCTAGAGTCGTCGGATTCCGATCCGACTTGCCGGAGTGGCACAGCTCCGATCATAGGTCAAAAACAGAAAGTGTAAAAGAAAAAAATCCTTGCCTTACTGTCATCTGTCATCCCATAAAATTTGGGAAATTTTTATGGAAGTTTGATATCCTAAATCCCCTTTAGAATCAATATTTTAGGCAAAAATCATGAAATTTAGGGTTTTTATTTGAATTTCCATATTTAAAAATACAAAAAAATTAGATTTTCGAGCTCCATTCTATTTTTAGGGTTATTTTAGGTGTCCATGCCAAATTTGGTTTAATTCCAAGTTCATTTGCTCCATGTGTTACTTTATCTTTAAATTCAGAAGCGAAAATCAAGCGAAAATCAGGTTAAATTCGATATTTTATGATATTTTCGCCATTTTAGGGTTTTTATCATGTACATAAGCATGTAGAATCATATTAGGGTTAATTTTAATCTCCTTTGCATTTCATATTTTTCAATTTTGCAAAATTTATTTCAGAAAACCCTGGTTTCAAGGCCATAGTCTTGTTATTGGGGGTATTTTGGTCATTTTGACCTAAATTTCGAAATTTCAATTTCTAATTCTCCCAAAATTTCATGCATATCATCATATTTCATCATATTATGTTTGATTTATTTCATTTGATTTTCAAATTTCCAAAATTTACAAAAATTCTTTCAGAAAACCCTGATTTCAAGGTCATCAGGGGTATTTTGGTCATTTTGACCCCAATTTCGAATTTTCAAGTTTATTTTCGAAATTTATTCATTATTCATCATGTTTATATCAAAGGGGGTATGATTTTGGGTTTATATCTGAATAATATCCGATAATTTCCCATATTTTCGGATAAATTCAGAAAAACCTACATTTTTGTGCTAACCTTGTTTTCTAGTTTTGCAGGAATATTCAAGAAGAAGATTTTATTTTTTTATTTTATTTCAATTCAATGTAACATCAAATGTAATAATTTGGAATAAGAGTTACATTTCTGCTTAGAATAGGGTTGCATTGCATATAGTTTAATTTATGCAAATTTTAATATGTGATGTATGATTCATGCATATTTGTTTCAAATTCACTATGGTTTACACGAATGGCACGTGCACAAGCTTTTATGGAGTTTATAAACTCGGTGGGATTCGTATTTATGGCCATAGTCAGAATACGAAGAAAACCAAGATTTATGATCTTCGTATTAGCCACATTCAGCCTACACACTTAGGCTAACTTCAAAATGCACTGCATTTTTCAAAGTTTTAAAAGGATTTCCCAATTCCTTAATGAAATTCCCTTTTCAAATTCATATCCATTCATTCATATTATTCAAATTGCATTATTCTCAAATTCTTTTTCCAATTTCAATTAAAAAAAAATCTATTTTCTCAAGAATTTCCAAGTCTTTCTCAGGATCTGATTTTCTCAAAATCCTAAGTTTTCAAATGACATTTCAAAGCATTTCCCAAGTTCAAATAAAGATTTTCCTATGCTTTAACATTCTCAAATTTCAAAATCCCAAGTTTTCATAAATCGATTTTCTCAGATTTTCCAGTTTTCTTGAGAATTCATTTTCCATTTCAAAAGTCCTTTTCCAATGAATTTCTTAGATTTTCTCAGAATTCTCAAATCCATTTCCTCAGAAAAGCAATTTAAATCTCAAAATCGATTTTCCAAAATACAAGTTTTCCTGAGTATTCATTTTCCAATGCAAATTTTTGATTTCCAATGAACTTCAATGATTTTCCCAGGAATTCAATTTTCAAGTACTCTTTCAATTATTTTCCAAGCATAATTCAATTTTCCAAAGCAAACATCATATTTTCTCAAACTTGCATTATTATCAAAATTTCATAGCACAAGCCTGATTCTTTGTGCATTCTAGGAAAATAGAGCATAATTTAGCTATTTGAGTCAAATTAAAGCACGTAATTGATCCTTGGTTCAATTACCCCTGGTAAAGGCGCCAGGAACGGTTGAACCTCGTACCGACAGACGGATCCCATTCTACGGAATTTTCCCGCAAATTTTCAAAACGGAGGCGAGTAATTTTTAAAACCAATTTCAAAGCTTTGGTCGAGTTTGACTCGCGAAATTCGTTTCTCTCTCGCAAGGGAGGGGAAAATTTTTTGCGATGATAACAGGTTTGGCGACCGTGATGGGACCTGTCCTCGCCTGATCAATTATGTGCTTTAACTTAGCCCAATTGTCAAAATTATGTTCTATGAAATGTCAGCTTTAATTTCTGATATCATGTGAACCTAGGAGCCTAGACTTGAACCCAGCTGACATGGATTGCATGTAGACTAGGCATGGTTTGGTAGGACCATATTGAGGAGAATTATGCATGCTCACATAGACTTAGGTCTGAAATACAACACTCCTCAATCTAGGACTTGTATGAAAACAATGTTTGCTTCTTCAAAAGTTTTCAAAATTCTATCTCTTTAGGACTTAGAGCCCTCTGTTTGCCTGCATGTGATCATATTTCAAAAACCACCCCACCTATGTCTACCCGGTCTTCACGTTGCTGGGCTCTCTTCCAGAACCATAGTTCGGGACAGAGCCTCACAACTAGGCCACTTATTTGGGCTAACGCCCCCCTGCCACGTACCAAGGGCCATAGTCCAACGTATATCGGCAGGCGCTCAAGGATGTTGGGAAAACACAAGCCTAGACCCGGAGATGAGTTTTATGCCACGTACATCGAGCCTCGGCTCGAGTATATCGGCATAGCATGATTGGACACAGTTGATCTAAGCCTAGAGTCAGGATTAGGGTCCTAAAGCTCTTTCAAAATCAATGCATTTAGAGTTGGCTTCCTAGGGATTGCTGTATGTGCATAATTGTTTGTAATTGTATATATGATATTCATTTTCGCCTTATTTTCTCATATTTTTCCCAAGTTTTCCAAAATACCAAACAATTTTCCAAAATACCTCATTTTTCATCTTTTATGAAATATCTCCTTTTTCTCAAAAACCCTGGACGATTTTTCTAAATTATCCACCTTTTCCTTCAAAACTCCAGGAAATTTTCCATTCTTTCGTTCCTCTGGACTTCGAATTTCCAGCTTTCATTTTATCCTGCCTGCAATTTTCAAATTTCTTATATTTTTCCAAAGTCTAATTCCAGTCTTCTTGTCTTTCAGTCCAATGGCATCCAGTCAGCTCGATTCTGTTTTTCCTGAGGGTCACATCTCCTATGAGGTGCGACAAAGTCTTCCTGAGCATCGATCTCTTAGCACCGGACCCTTCTTCCCCCGGTGGTATTATGTCTGGTTCAAAAATTTCTCTCGTATGTTTCTGGACCACTTGAGCGATTGTGGGTTGGAATTGGCATCTGCAGTGGGAAAGTTGACAGTCAACGGCAATCTGATTCATGCACTGGCGGAGCGGTGGAATCCGCGCACTTGCACGTTCTGGTTCCCGTGGGGCGAGATGACAATACTGATGGATGAATTTTCAGAGATTATGGGACTGCCCGAGCCAGTCGATCAGCCTGAAGATCCATTAGAGCAGCAATTTCTGATCAATGTCAAGGGTCTGGACCCCAAAGATGTCGTAGCTCGCATGACAGGGGGCAAGTCTTTGCCACTGATTGAAGAAAACGAGAATGAGTACGTGAGCCTGATCGAGATCTACCGACAGCATGAAAAATTTGCAGAAGTCAACTCGCTGTCCAGAACAGCTCAAGAGAGAATTCAACATGCGATGGTTCTATGTACTGTGGGACTTGCTTTCTTTCCAGATGGACAGAATTAAGTGGATGTCAGAATAGTTCAGCTTTTGAGAAGATGAGGAAGTCGACAGACCAGCCGTCTCTCGATAGCCATGGCTGCGCTTGCTTTTCTATACAGAGGACTGACCCGCTTCACACTTGGAGAGTCCATCTTAGTCGAGGGATGTACTTATGCTCTTCAATCTTGGTTCCTTCAGCATGTACCAACCAGAGCTAGTTCATTCAGATACAACGGTAAGGAGCTCCTTCCAGTTGCGCGGTACCGATTCATGATTGATTATCTGCAAGAAGAAGAAGTGGTGTGGTACTATTTTGATCGAGAATTATCGCCTCCCAGATACACCTATGCATATGGCAAGAGATTCAAGTTGCTTGGTCCATTCTTCTGTGCTTACTATCATCCGGAGCGGTGTGTTCGACAATTTTCTCAGAGACAAAAGCACATAGAGATGCGGCTATTATCAGGAGTCATGCCAGAGTTCGACCTTACATCAGCATAGTGGTCCGGAGCATACCATTCTGCCAGATATGGCTGGGACTCTTTTGTTACTCTTCCAATTTTTTCGGTCCTCGTGTCTCTGCCAGTTATAAGGAGTGGTGGCAAATTGTCTGTCCGCCCCCTCTTTCCCAAGTCCACTATTGATGCAATCATATTTTTCCTTCAATAAAAAAAAATCCTTCAATTTTCATTCTATCATGGTTTGACGACCTCGCCTAGGTGACAAGGCATATTTGCAGTTGTTCGTTCTTCTTGCAAAGAATGACAACATAATTGTCGTGACTCCAGCGGCGACCAAATTCCTAGTAATGGGATGTTCTTCCAATTGTCTATCAAATTCTCATCAAATATTTTTTCTATATTCATTTCTATCCTGAATCTTCATCATCAAAATTTAATCATCCATTCTGTAGAGAGCATCAGTATTCCCAAGTGGTTTAGATCAAATCAAGCAAGAAGACACCACTGTATCAGGGCATCAGTGACTTTAGAAGCAGGCAAGAAGAAATGGATTCTCCAAGATTTGCCAGAAGACAGAGTTTGAATGATAGGGATGGCATTGATCCTACTACATATCAGATGTTCAAGAAAATGATGATTAGGATGATGTCTGAGCAAGCTAAGGACAGTTTCAGAAAGGCTCCCATCAAGGAGAAGACATATGTTTCCTTCTCTCAGAGTATCACTGGTAAGAGCAACGAGCGATTCAGTGCATGTCTGCCCGATATTTTATTCTCGCCGATGTCCTCTATCATCGTGGATTCAGTTCTGAATGTTCCAAATGCCTAGACGAAGATGAAGCCAAAGAAGTCACGCATGAGGTATACTAAGGCATTTGCGGTGGTCACGTCGGCTACCAAACTCTTATCAAGCAAATCATCTAGGCAGGATATTATTGGAAGACTATGCAACAAGATCACTACCATTTTGTGAAGAAGTGTGCTCTATGCCAGATACATGCACCTTTCGTTCATGCGTCAGCAACATATTTGCAATCTGTTATCTCTCCATGGCTGTTTTCTATGTGGATCTTTGATGTTGTGGGCCCCATCACTTCTGCTTCAAACAGCTACAAATATTTTCTTGCTGCAACAGAATATTTTACTAAATGGGTAGAAGCAGTCACTCTACGCACAGTAGAAGGTCGACATGTGGTCTCATTCATCCATAGGAATATCCTATGTCGTTTCGGCATACCGCACGATATCGTGTCAGACAATGAGAGTCATTTCAAGAATAAGAGAATGAGGACATTTGGCTCGAAGTTCAGAATTCAGCATCATTTCTTCGCTCCCTATTATCCTCAAGGGAATGGTCAGGCAAAGGCCGCCAATAAAATTTTGATTCGAATCCTGGAGCGAACCTTGGAAACAGTTCGTGACTGGCATGAGAAGATCCATGATGCATTGTGAGCATACAGAATCATCATTCGAAATCCAACTAATGCTACTTCGTCAGAACTTGTCTACGGAACTGAAGTAGTGCTGCCTCTACATGTTCAGAAACCTACCTTGAATTTCGCATCACTGCTGGAGTTACCGCTTGATCAGTATTAGCAGCAGCGACTGGTACAACTTGATTTGCTCAATGAAAGAAGACTCAGAGCAGTAGAGCATGCTCAATCATATCGTCAGAGGATAGCCAGGCAATATGCAAAATTTGTCATTCAAAGGAAATTCTGAGTCAATGATCTAGTGATCAGATCAACGACCTATCTCAAGCACCGCCCGGGTGGCAAATGGTCATCGAATTGGGAAGGGCCCTATATTGTCGAGGAAGCATTACCTCACAATTCATATCTGCTCATCAATGCCGATGGTGTGGAATTATCAGACCCCATCAATGCTCAACATGTGAAAATTTTCTATACTTAAATCCTCTATTCCATCCTTTGTAATTCCTCAATATATTTTCCTCAATAATGGTCAAATCCTTCTTTCCCAGTTACACTGGGACATTATTTTGAAAATTTGTCTTCAAAACATTCTGTATGCAGGCAGGATCAAACAAATCTCTCATTTTGCATACATGTGCATTCATTTACATCATTTTGCATACATTTGCATTCATTTACATTTACATGCATTCATTTGCATCCATTTACATTCATTTGCATCAAATTCACTTCCCCTTCAGGCTAAGGGATAAACCTGAATTTCCCTTTCAGGTTAAGGGATAAACCTGAACTTCCCCTTCAGGCTAAGGGATAAACCTGAATTTCCCTTTCAGGTTAAGGGATAAACCTGAACTTCCCCTTCAGGTTAAGGGATAAACCTGAATCATTTTCCATAATTCTTTAATTTCGACCTCCGGGTCATCCAATTTCCAATTTTCAAATTACCAAAATTCTCAATTTCGACCGCCAAGTCATCCAATTTCTATCCCCGTTCAGGATAAGGGGATAATCCTGAAACCGTTCATAGAAGCAATCCAAGTCTATATAATAGTTCTCGTTCTTAATTGAACCAATGACGTTCGTAGGCTGAATACCTATCGAACCCATGTTGTTCCTAGTGAACCAATGTCGTTCTTAATTGAACCAATGTCGTTCGTAGGCTGAATACCTATCGAACCCATGTCGTTCCTAGTGAACCAATGTCGTTCTTAATTAAACCAATGTTGTTCGTAGGCTGAATACCTATCGAACCCATGTCGTTCCTAGTGAACCAATGTCGTTCTCAATTGAACCAATGTCGTTCTTAGGCTGAATCCCTATCGAACCTATGTCGTTCCTAGTGAACCAATGTCGTTCTTAGGCTGAATCCCTATTGAACCCAGGTCGAACCCCTGCGAAACCAATGCCGTTCTCAATAGAACCAATGTCGTTCTTAGGAGGAATCCCTATAGAACCCATGTCATTCTCAGTAAACCAATTCACAATTTTGACCTTTTTAGCCAATCAATTTCCAATTTCCAATTTCCAATTTCCAATTTCCAATTTCCAATTTCCAATTTCCAATTTCCAATTTCCAATTTCCAATTTCCAATTTCAAAATTCCAATTTCCAAAATTTGACCCTTTTGGTCATCCAATACCAATTCCAATAAATTTCTCTTGCAAGAGACCCTTTTTATAGGGAGAGTTCGAGGGAGCTCGTTCTTTTCGCATGCTATCCAATTCGTTCACTTAGCCCCTTTTCAGGGAGAGTTTGAAGGGACTCGTGTCTTTGTGAACCGTTTGCAAAACAAAATTCCAATTTCATACAAGGAACCCTTAGTTCAGGGAGAGCTTCGACAGAAGTTCGCTTTCCTTGTGACCATAATTTCGTACTAGGCCATTTCATCATGAAGGACCCTCTTTTCAGGGAGAGTGTGATGAACTCGTTCCTTCATGACCAATTTACCAACCTCACCAATTCTGGCCCCCTTTCCATAAGAGAAGCCTAATGTTAGGAAGTTTTGACGAAAGCTTAATTTCTCTTCGAAAGTTCGTTTTGCAAACACCTCCTCTTCAGGGAAGAGAGGAGTAATTCCTATTTCCAATTTCTGAATCTTCTCCTTTGGGGAAAGGAGAAGAAAATTTTTGTCATGGGTGCGTTGCGTTGTACTTCAGATGCTCGCTCTCACCAAGGATTTCAAGAACATTTTGCCAATTTGTCATTAAATATTTGTTGATTTCAAAATTTTTACTGTACAAAAACATTACTTCAGAATACCTTCAGTATTACTTTCGAAAGGACAAAGCTTTCGCGAAGAAGGATTCAAAATTCAAATTCTTTCTATTGGCCAACCAAAAGGATGAAGAATAAATCCCTGATATGGCCAGCAAAGGAAATTCAATATTGTTGCAAAGCCATAAGTGATCGGTATTGATCGCAGTCAATGGCACATTTTTAAAGATCATTCTTGGAAAATAAAGCAGTCGAAATATCCTGGGTGATACAGAAAAATCTATTCAATCTCTATATCTACTCAATCACCTAAAGCTGCAATTAAATATCTGCAAAAGGGATCTCTCAACTGTCGTCAAGATGAAGACGAATTATGCGAGTAGACCCCCGGGGCCAAAGAAGATTTGAATCATCTCCAAGATGACGGAGTTTGTGACGGATCCTTCCAGGGAAAGTTCAGAGCACCGTCAAGATGAAGGCGACTGTGATGAGCCTCCCGACAAACCCTAAAGGATATTTAATTTCCGCTATCATCAAGAGATTTCCAACCAATGAGCCAATAACCGTCAATATAATCCCTGAGAGAAAAGAAAGGATCGAAACATCTCTGAGATGAAGGAGTTTGTGACGTACCCTTCTAAAAAAAAAGAGAGAGAAAAGTCAAGACATCTCCAAAATGAAGGATGATGTAATCTCCAAAAACCCAAGAGAGCTCTAATTCTGCCAAAAAAAAAAACAGTAGGCAGAAAGATCGTCATGAGAAAGAATTCCAGGATATCAGACTGCCAAATCTGCCAAAGAATCCTCTTTAAATTTTGTGAAATTCTATTATCAATATTCTTTCACAAATTGCTTTCACAATATCAAGAATACTCTCTTTTCTGCTCATATCAGGGAAATTGATAGCTTCCTTGAAAGAAAGCCAATTGCAAGCAATTTGAATTCGAATCTTGATTTTACGAAGTTAAGTCCAATCGGAGATAATACTTCAGGTAGAAAAGAGGGAATACTTTCAAAACAATGTGCATCATTTTCAATTATTTTGAATCAACAACAATTTTCAACATTTTGACAATATTTTCTAGCTATCCTGGCGTGAAGCGAGAGCTTGAGGTTCATCTTTGGCACATCCTGACATCAGTTGTTATCCCTTTTAGGACTTGATAACGGGAGTTGTCAAGATTCCTTCCCTTCTTTGGTATAATCTGAGCGCACGGGCTCTCAGATTCGCACACTTCCCTGTGTCCCCACTGTCCCACCATAGACAGTCCAATTTCGGCTTGAGGTTAAGCCACCAATTTCAGCAAAAGGCAATTTCAAAAGTTATTTAGTCTCAGCAATGAGACGCCCAAAATCAATCCCTTTTCAAACTTTAGGGACCCCAATTTCCTTCTTTTTGCAAAACCCCTATCGGATTCATTGTGCGGAAATCCGAAGGTTCCATCACGGTCTCTTCTTTCGAGGATTCCGTTCATTTTCATTACCCGATCAGGTTAAGGGTATAAACCTGAGCCTCCTTTGATGAGGTATTTCATTTTCTGCCCAATCAGGATAAGGGTACAAACCTGAGCCTCCTTTGATGAGGTATTTCATTTTCTGCCCAATCAGGATAAGGGTACAAACCTGAGCCTCCTTTGATGAGGTATTTCATTTTCCGCCCAATCAGGATAAGGGTACAAACCTGAGCCTCCTTTGATGAGGTATTTCATTTTCTGCCCAATCAGGATAAGGGTACAAACCTGAGCCTCCTTTGATGAGGTATTTCATTTTCCGCCCAATCAGGATAAGGGTACAAACCTGAGCCTCCTTTGATGAGGTATTTCATTTTCCTCCCAATCAGGATAAGGGTACAAACCTGAGCCTCCTTTGATGAGGTATTTCATTCCCCGGTCAGGTTAAGGGTCAAACCTGAGCTTCGTTTCTACACAAGGTATTGCCCGTCGCATCCAGGTTAAGGGCAAAACCTGAATCTCACTTCTTTTGAAGTAAATTTTTTTTTTTTTTTTTATTCTCCATTTCATATCTACCATTTTCATCAGGGCTAATATCTTCATATCCAGTCGGATCCTTCTAACTGGGGCATTTTTATAGCCAAAATTTGGTGTGTTTTTCTTTGCCACTAAGCTCGTCTTCAAGCCGGCTTAGTAGCAAAGAGGGGCATCTGTAAACACCCCAAATTTTCCACATCCATTCTCAAACAACCCCCCTCATGCAGTGCCAACCTTGTTAGGTCAGTGTAGGAGTCAAACCCTGAGTCAGTTTCAGAAAATCACCATTTTACCCATTTTCACTAGGAAAATTACCATTTTACCCCTAGGTCATCGCAGACCCCAGACAGTCGGAGTCAACCAATCTCATTGGTGAGTTCAAAACATTTAGAATATCAGTCATTTCAAGCTCATTTGAAATCATAGTGAGAAAGCCATTTTCATTTCTGACCATTCCTGCCAAAATGGGATCATTTCTTCAGAAATGAGCTCATTTCTCACTCAAATCCAAACAAATTGTCTTTGAGTCAGTCATTCCCAGTCAGTCATGTTCCCCAGAGTCTAACTTGAGCTCACCAGGAGTTCAAGTGCTCCAGTTTCAGTTCAAAACCATTTCCAAGTGTCTAGGAGCCCATTTTAGTCCATTTTAGCTCTTTCAGCTGAAATTGAGCTGAGTTCAGTCAATTGAGCTAGTGTTCAAGCTTTGATTTTAGTTCATATCAGTATTACTGACCTTTGTTTTAGCTCAAACCCAGTTCAGGTTCGTAATTCACTTCACTCTAGTGATCATTCCGTACCATTTCTCTAAAAATGGCGACTTTTCTTGAAAATTCAGTCGGAAAGGTCAGTTGAGTCAGTGCCTGGTCAGTTCATTTGAGTTCTGAAACTCTAAAACCCAGCTCAATCTAGCTCATCTCAGTTCAATCCAGCTCGAACCCCAATTTTTAGTGTCACTCTGACCCAGTAGAGTCCCGAAAACCATTTCTTGAGCTATTTTGCAAATTTTATCAATTTTAATGCTTTTTAAACTGGTACAAGTGTCAATCGGGGTGTGACATCCAAAATTCTTTATTCAAGGTTAGCATTTCGCATAACATTTCATGTCATTTCTCATCATTTCATATCATTTCTCAGCATTTCATAACATTTCATCACATTTCATTTCATTTTCGAAGTCCAGAACTCCAGCTTTATAAATTTCAATCCAGATTGAGTTTTAAAAGTTTTCAGAAATCAATTTCAAACCTCAGGTTTCCAAAATTGACATTTTCACCCCGGGAGTCTAAATTTGGAAATATTTTCTCAAGAAAAATAATCTGGATTTCTTTCAAAATCAAATTTTCAAGTTCTACACTGAATTTGCTTCGCAACGAGCTATTAAACTTCAAAATTCGCGATCGTTTCAAAAACTGCCAAAAATAGCTCGTTTCGTTTGGAAATATTTTCTCAAGAAAACAATCTGGATTTCTTTCAAAATCAAATTTTCAAATTCTACACTGGATTTGCTTCGCAATGAGGTATTGAACTTCAAAATCCGAGCTCGTTTCAAAAACTGCCAAAAATAGCTCGTTTCGTTTGGAAACTTTTTGAAAAGACTATTTTACCCCTCTAATCATCAAAATGAATTTCAAAATCAAAATTTGGACCCGCTCTGAGATGGCCCATCCATTTGCATTCTCTTGTTTTAATTTATAAGAAAAGAAAAAAAAAATTATCTTTTTTTTTATTTTTTTGTTGTTTGTTTTATTTTATTTTATTTATTTATTTATTTTATTATGTTATTCTTCCTAAGGTGGGACCCACAAGGTGGTCACCCAAGCCTCCAGCCCCACTTTCCATTTTCTCATTTTTTTCTTTCCTTTTTCCTTTTTCCCTCCTTTTCTTTCTTTCCTTTCTTTTTTCCTTTTCTTTCTTTTTCTTCTTCCTCTTCTTTCCTTCTTCCCTTCCTTCCTCCCTTCTTTTCCCTCTTGCCCAGCCATTCACGTAGAGGCCCTTTCCTTTTCCTTCCCTAATTAAAACTAAAACTTAGGGAAAGATAATCTTCCCTAAGTTAAGAAAACCAAAAAAAAGAAAAAAGAAAAAGAGAGTTACGGCTGCTATCTCTCCCCATTCAATTCTCTCTCTCTCTCTCTCTCTCTCTCTCTCTCTCTCTCTCTCTCTCTCTCTCTTTTGGCTGCAGCTATCCTTGGCTGCAACTCCCAGCCATTGAAGCCACTTTGAAGCACCATCCTCACCACCTGCAGCAGCCTTCTAGCAGCCCACCTTGCTGCACCTTCAACTGCACCAAGGCTGCCTCCCCTTCAACCGATCCAGCCACCACTTCAACACCACAATCATATGGCTAAGGTTCAGCCTTCATCACCTTCACCATAGCAGCAAGACCTCCAGCTGATCCAAACCAATCTAAGGTAAGCCTGCATATGCTCTATTGGTTTTTTTTTTTTAGAACTTCATGGGCTTCTCATGATTGTGGGCTGCATAGAGGAAGGGATATGTCCGGCAAATGGATCAAATCCCTCCTCTCAATAGCCAAAATCAATGAAATACTTTATGCCTCTTTACATTTTCGTTTTATCTTTTCCCATATAGTTTTTACATTGCATTTAAGTTCATTTTGTTATTTGAATTAATGTTTTATTCATATAGCATATTTTGTTAGTGCTTTGACTAGAGTCTATAGGTTTGAATATTAAGCATTCAGTCCAGTCATCATTTCTTGTTTAACATTCCATCAATAAATTTTTGAAATTTTAATATTGTTAGATTTATATGTTCTTACTTTCCTGTAAAAAAAAATGGCTTCATTCAAGTTTTGTAACCCCATGAACAAAGCAAAATCCTAATTTGGGTTTTGGACTTCTCAGAAATTCCAATTTCTGCTTTAGCAGACAAGAACCTCTGACACCACCCTCGTGGGAGATCCGGATTGTTCTCCAAAAATCACATTGGATTTATGATTGAATATACTAATGATATGGAAATTTTTAAGTTTTTCTAATTAATTTTGACCTCTGTCAAAAATCGGATTTCCCAGCTCCCTGGGAAAATCTTGATTTTCCTTTGTCAGGGTATAGACAGACCCTAATGCATCAAGTCCGCCAAATCTGTAGCCCGTCTGCAAAAACTTTCAACATGAAAGTTGTTCCTAACATAATTTACTGACATTTCCCAAAATTTGAGAATTTTTGAATCTGTTTCATTAATTTTCCCGGATTTTCTCTTTCTGTCTAACAGATTCCAATGTCCAGAAATTCCAGAGATTTAGATCTCTGATAACAGCATTCCCTTTTCCAAACCGTAACCCGAATCTCAATAGTGTCAAAATATAAAATCTTTCTATGTTTGTCAGGGACATTTTCCCACAATTTCAGCCATTTTCCCATCTGTCTGCCATTTTTACCACATTTTCTACCGAAACCTGTCTGTTTCCTTCATTTCCTAGAGTCGTCGGATTCCGATCCGACTTGCCGGAGTGGCACAGCTCCGATCATAGGTCAAAAACAGAAAGTGTAAAAGAAAAAAATCCTTGCCTTACTGTCATATGTCATCCCATAAAATTTGGGAAATTTTTATGGAAGTTTGATATCCTAAATCCCCTTTAGAATCAATATTTTAGGCAAAAATCATGAAATTTAGGGTTTTTATTTGAATTTCCATATTTAAAAATACAAAAAAATTAGATTTTCGAGCTCCATTCTATTTTTAGGGTTATTTTAGGTGTCCATGCCAAATTTGGTTTAATTCCAAGTTCATTTGCTCCATGTGTTACTTTATCTTTAAATTCAGAAGCGAAAATCAGGTTAAATTCGATATTTTATGATATTTTCGCCATTTTAGGGTTTTTATCATGTACATAAGCATGTAGAATCATATTAGGGTTAATTTTAATCTCCTTTGCATTTCATATTTTTCAATTTTGCAAAATTTATTTCAGAAAACCCTGGTTTCAAGGCCATAGTCTTGTTATTGGGGGTATTTTGGTCATTTTGACCTAAATTTCGAAATTTCAATTTCTAATTCTCCCAAAATTTCATGCATATCATCATATTTCATCATATTATGTTTGATTTATTTCATTTGATTTTCAAATTTCCAAAATTTACAAAAATTCTTTCAGAAAACCCTGATTTCAAGGTCATCAGGGGTATTTTGGTCATTTTGACCCCAATTTCGAATTTTCAAGTTTATTTTCGAAATTTATTCATTATTCATCATGTTTATATCAAAGGGGGTATGATTTTGGGTTTATATCTGAATAATATCCGATAATTTCCCATATTTTCGAATAAATTCAGAAAAACCTACATTTTTGTGCTAACCTTGTTTTCTAGTTTTGCAGGAATATTCAAGAAGAAGATTTTATTTTCTTATTTTATTTCAATTCAATGTAACATCAAATGTAATAATTTGGAATAAGAGTTACATTTCTGCTTAGAATAGGGTTGCATTGCATATAGTTTAATTTATGCAAATTTTAATATGTGATGTATGATTCATGTATATTTGTTTCAAATTCACTATGGTTTACACGAATGGCACGTGCACAAGCTTTTATGGAGTTTATAAACTCGGTGGGATTCGTATTTATGTCCATAGTCAGAATACGAAGAAAACCAAGATTTATGATCTTCGTATTAGCCACATTCAGCCTACACACTTAGGCTAACTTCAAAATGCACTGCATTTTTCAAAGTTTTAAAAGGATTTCCCAATTCCTTAATGAAATTCCCTTTTCAAATTCATATCCATTCATTCATATTATTCAAATTGCATTATTCTCAAATTCTTTTTCCAATTTCAATTAAAAAAAAAATCTATTTTCTCAAGAATTTCCAAGTCTTTCTCAGGATCTGATTTTCTCAAAATCCTAAGTTTTCAAATGACATTTCAAAGCATTTCCCAAGTTCAAATCAAGATTTTCCTATGCTTTAACATTCTCAAATTTCAAAATCCCAAGTTTTCATAAATCGATTTTCTCAGATTTTCCAGTTTTCTTGAGAATTCATTTTCCATTTCAAAAGTCCTTTTCCAATGAATTTCTTAGATTTTCTCAGAATTCTCAAATCCATTTCCTCAGAAAAGCAATTTAAATCTCAAAATCGATTTTCCAAAATACAAGTTTTCTTGAGTATTCATTTTCCAATGCAAATTTTTGATTTCCAATGAACTTCAATGATTTTCCCAGGAATTCAATTTTCAAGTACTCTTTCAATTATTTTCCAAGCATAATTCAATTTTCCAAAGCAAACATCATATTTTCTCAAACTTGCATTATTATCAAAATTTCATAGCACAAGCCTGATTCTTTGTGCATTCTAGGAAAATAGAGCATAATTTAGCTATTTGAGTCAAATTAAAGCACGTAATTGATCCTTGGTTCAATTACCCCTGGTAAAGGCGCCAGGAACGGTTGAACCTCGTACCGACAGGCGGATCCCATTCTACGGAATTTTCCCGCAAATTTTCAAAACGGAGGCGAGTAATTTTTAAAACCAATTTCAAAGCTTTGGTCGAGTTTGACTCGCGAAATTCGTTTCTCTCTCGCAAGGGAGGGGAAAAATTTTTGCGATGATAACAGCCACTTATTTGGGTTAACACCCCCTTACCACGTACCACGGGCCACAGTCCGAAGTATATCGGTAGGTGCTCAAGGATGTTTGAAAACCTTACCTTAGAACCGGAGTTGAGATTATATGCCACGTACCTTGAATTTTGGTTCGGGTATATCGGCATAACTGGATTGGACAAAGATGATCTGAACCTAGAGTTAGGATTAAGGTCCTACAACTGTTTTTCAAAATGATGCATTTAGAGTCAGCCTTTTAGGGAGTGCTGTATGTGCATAAATGTTTGTGCAGGATGTGATTGTTTGTATGCTACCTTTATTTCTTTCATATTTTCCCCAAAAAATATTTTTCCAAATATCCATACTCTCATCTTTTCCTTTTATTTTTTCAAACACTGGATGATTTTCCCAAACATCTAATTTCTCTCAAAAACTCCAGGTGATTTTCCATTCTCCCGTTCTACTGGATCTCGAATTTCCAGCTGCATTTTTATCCTGCCTGCAATTTTCAAAAATCATATGTTCTCTCTCATTGGATTTTCAATCCTTTTGTCGATTTGCAAAATTCTTCACCTTATTTTCTTCGTGCATACCTTGATTATTGCGGTGGAAATTGTTTACCCACTTGCCTTCTCCTTGTTCTAAATCCGTTTGCAGATTGTTTTCCCAAGAGATATCTCTTTCCTTCAAAAATGGTATTTTCCTCGTGGTTGACGACCTCGCCTAGGTAACAAGGCATATTTTCTGTTGTTCATTTCTCTTGCAAAAGGATGACAACACAATTATCGTAATCCTTACGATGACTCAATCCCTAGTAATGGGATAATCTTCAAATGGTCTACCATATTTTTCTTAATATTTTTCCTCAAAGTCTGATCCTGTCTATGTCCCGCAGAGTCCTACAGAGAAAGAAAAAGAAAGAGAATACAAGAAAGCCTTCACAACATTTGATGGTTCAGACAAGGTCCGGAAGGAAAACATCATCGCAGCATATAAGCTACTCATCAACATCAGAAGGAGAGATAAATTCGCCAAGGTCAGACAAAGACCAAGAGCAGCCAGAAGATGACCGTATCGACCCTCAGATGTACATGATGTTTCAGAAAATGAGGAAGAAGATGATGAGTGAGCAGGCTGGCACCATCTCAGACAAAAATCCATTCAGTCAGAGAATTAGAGATCGTGTGGCCAAGAGATCAACCAAGTCCTCTGAGAAGAATGTTCAAGATACTTCAGATGAAGATGATATCGAGGAAGAATGCGAGATCATTCCAGAAATCACTCGCAAGACAAAGGTTCAAACAGTGGCAGATCATCTTCAAGCGCAGTTCAAAGAAATGGCTAGAGTGGTAAAAGATGTGCAAGCCCGCGACAAGGGCAATAAAGTCTTCAATAGCGAGGACTTTTATGATGGCTTAGAAGGTGATGAAGACCCGGAGAACCTTCCTCGAAAGTTCATCAAGTTCGATGGTTCTGGCAACCTGAAAGCCCATCTCGCCACGTTCTTTGCTGAGTGCTCAGGGTTCAAGAGGGACAACAGAGCACTATTTCTATGTTTTCCCCGCAGCCTGGAAGGAGTCGCGGCCAAATGGTACGCGGAACATATCAATCCTATATAACAGAAAGAGTTTGACAAAGTTGTGAATTTGTTCGTTGAACGATTCTTGTTCAATACTGAAGCACTACCAACGCTAAATCACCTCTGTAATCTGAAGCAGGGAGATAGTGAAAAAGCCAGGGACTTCATTCGCAGATGGAGAGAGACCTGCAACAAAATAAGGGATCCTATATCAGAAAGGCATGCTTTATCGCTGATCCTCAATAATTTTTTGCAACCTTTGAGAGGATTAATATCTACCTCACTGTGAACACCCCAAATTTTTCAAAGTTTTGTAAAAATGACCCTTTTGCCCCTAACCCCATCTTCTGAGAAATCAAAGCAAAATTCTTCAGATTTTCTGAATTAAATTCCATATTGGTATATTCAAAGTTAACTTCGGATCCGAATCCAGGACTTTAAATCTATATTTCCCCAAAAACCGGATCCAAACCCATTTCTGAAGAAATTTTCTCAAAATGGCTTTAAAATTCTCAAAAAAATTCTCTTTTGTAAATATTTTACAAAAACACCAAAAAAATTAGTTTTAAATCTTTGATTTCTCGGAAAGCTTTAGGATTCTATTCTAAAAATACAAAAAAAAATAGAAAAATAACATAAAAAATCAAAAAAATTGGAAAAATTACAAGAAAAGCAAAAGATTCTCAAGGTTTTAAAAAAGCTTCTTGCTGAAAACCTCAAATTTCAACTATTTTACAAAAAATTCTTTTTAAGGGAGCCTCTTTTAGGAAATATCACAAAAGATCCAACAAACTCTTCCCGCGCCTTCTTTCTTCTCCTCTTCACCGTCCGATTTGCAACAGTCGACTTGTTCCGCCATCCTCCATCTCCAACGAACCACCTTCGGGAGCCTTCCACGCCCTCCTTAAAAAGAGGACTCCGTCTTCTATTGGGGATCACCTGTTTTTCCTGGAGATCGATTTTTACTTCAAGTGGCCATTACAATCGATCAAAAACTCATCTCTCACAATCCATTATCTTCCTGGAGGTCGACTCTCCCTCCCTTCAGATCCGTCTCTTACAATCCATCATCGGTTTTTCTGCAAGAGCACCCATTCACCCATTATCGATCGAGTTATTCTCTGCTAAAGTCCATTACCATCCATCTTCATCGAGTTATCCTGCAAGATCCATCATCAACTTCATCCAGCATCTCTCTCATCCAGGAATTTCCTCCATTGGTGATCCATCTAGTCCACCTATTATCAGCATCTTTGAAGGAAGGAGTTCAATCCATCTTCCATCCAGCACCTCTCTGATCTAGGACAATCGATCGAACATCCGCCCTCTTCTTTCCTCCTTCGGAATTTCTGCAAATCAGGTGAGTTTCTTTTCTCTTTTCCTTTTAATTTTTCTCTTTATTTTCCTGTTTTAAGGCTGCCATTACTGCATCATTGGTGGTATCGATACTGCCTATGCAAACATCGACCCATCCATTGCAATATCATTGGAATCCACTGATTCCCACATTTTTTTTATTATTTCCCCTTTAAGCTATTACTTCCATTTCAAATTTTGATTCTCCTGTTTTCTGATTATCTGTTTCGCCTTCATTTTTTTTTTTAAATGTTCAATGGTATTTCCTTGTTTCAAATCGATCTAATCATCACCCATTTGCAACGCTGTTTCACATATGCATAACATTTTTTGTGATTTGAGGAGTCTCAACCGCTAAGCGAGGACTTAGTAGGTGAGTCGAGTTTTGTGAAAATCAGTTCATGATAAACTGACGAAAGAAATTGAGACAGTAGTTTTTTTTTTTTATGTCCTGGCCTCTGTATATCAGATTCGGTAGCAGGTAAGTTTCGTGAATCCATTATTGATCAGGTGTTGGTGGTGTAGATTTGAGAATTTCTACTTGTTCATTTCTGCATAATAAATAGAATTCAATTATAAACTAGCCCATATCATTTTGTGAATGTAATGGTATTCTCTGTATATAAGCTCTTCATCCCTGCATTTTTGCTGCATTTAAGGAATGTCATGTTTATCACATTCATGTTCCTCGTTCTTATGTTTGTTAGCTGTAGTACTGCATAACACCCTTTTCGTTCCTTCTATCTGTGCTCGATAAAACCAGGGGTCATTTTCTGTAATCAGCATTTACACTCATTTCTCAATAAAATATCTGATTTCTTTGAGTTAATGAGGATTTCTAGAGGTAACGTCTGAATAAGATGATCAGATTGGTAAAATTAGTTCATACAAGGAACAAAGGTTTGTGAGAAATTCGTACCAGACCAAGTTTAAATTAAACCAAACTTCTCAGGCTGTGAAGAACAGTAAAAGCCACACACAGATAAGCAACATTGTCATTGCGAGTCCCTCCACTCGCTCCTCGACAGCTTGTGCTTATGGCTGTTGATCTTGTGAGGACCATGCTGTCTATGATTATCCCACGTCTTCCATGATCTAAGGCCCCAAAATTGTTTATCATCTAAGGGACAATCCAAATTATGGTGTTACATAGGTTGTGAATCCAGGATTGAAATTAAAGGTACCCAGACTCCCAGACAGCTGATAAAATTTTAGATCCCACGTCCCCTTCAGTTTAATCCCAAATCAGAGGGGAAGGGCAATTCTCCCTGATTCAGTATATGAATGGAATCAAGTCAGGGTCTGTTCCTTTGAGTAAAACTCCTTGGAATGGTTAATGTCACTATAGTTCAGAGCTATTCTGGACCCAATCCCCTTTGGTCCTGAAAAAAAAAAAAAGAGAATCTCCAAGCATCAGATTTGACAGCTGATCACGAGTATAAACATCCCTCTAAAAGGGGAATGATAGGATTAACATGCCGCTATTCAAAGTTGAATAAGAACAAGTGGTGTTCTTCTGTATGTTTGTCCAAGGAAGTGGTTGTGTTATTTAAATATTGCAGAAATATGTAGGAGGCTTTCTTAATGTTTAAGAGTCTGGATTCAGCATTACATGATGAACCATGTTATTGCATTGATTTCTGTTTCAATCTAATAAGGGTCACTTTCCTTCTCTTCCATTTGTTTCTAAGGTTCCTACCAAGTTATGTATAGGATTCAGTTAAAAACAAGTGTCACTGCTGTTAAAAATGAAGGCGGATTTATGATAGTTCAGAAATCGGAAAATGTTGAGGGATCTACATCATCGTTGCAGTGGAGCAACAGAAGTTATCATCCATCATGACCAAATATGCTGCCTGGTGAAAACCTCACTACAAAGGTGACGGATTTTGAGTTGTCAAAAGTCGGGCCAACACTTGATCAAATCCACGTCAATACAGCAGTGAAACATCATTCTCTGTCATTCCAGCATACCCTTTCTACCTGCAGAAGATACTGTTATCTACTTCACAACAATCCCACCTACTTCCAGTCTATTATTTCCCTGTTATAGCTCTGTTGGTAATAATTATACTATCAGCTGGTAATAGTTACACTATTAGCACCTGTATCAAACTTTCACTCCATTTACCATTACAAGTATATCTATATCATCCCCTATTGCACTCCATAGCACATATTGTCCATTGTTCACAGCTACACCCTTTCACATTAGTTACACAGCACCTGCCTTGTTTGCTGTAATTCTCACCATCTGCACCTTACCATTATTGTATGTTGTACTGGTCCTACATTAGCTCCGGCATCATACATCCCATATACAACCCTCATTCCCTCCTTATTGTCCCTCATCTACCACAATCTGAATTTATCATTTCAGCACCTCTCCTTATTATATATACCCTCATATATATATATATGTATTTATACCTATACCTACTCATATACATGTGAATACCCCTATATAAGTATATATGTATATATCATTTCCATCATTTTCATCATACATATTTTTTTTTATGACATAGGTGATCTCTCTGTTGAGAAACTCTGTTTTGATGTCACATAATATGATACACTGTCGTATTTGATTTTATATGATATGATAATATGTCCTCTTGAAAAATGTTATATTATGACTGAATATGTTTTGCCATAAATCTAACGAGTATTTGATGCAAGGATATCTCACTCAAAAAGGATGGAGACTTCCTGTTCAAGTACAACTAGTGCAATCATACTCCTTGAAGAAAAAGCTTGATGAGCCATGCATTTCTAAAGTTCAACTGAAGAGATCGGCTACCTCAAGATGAAGATTTTTTTCTTCTTTAGAGTCATATGTAACAGAACCTTCAGGAACATGCATATTGCATATTACATACTCATTCATAAAAACTATATCATAAAAGTATACGATAGTTTCAAAAAACTCCTTTTTGAAAACTAATAATTGTACCTCCTTACAACCATTTATGAAAAAGGTATTTTTGACATGATTTCAAAATGTAATAATTGTACCTTACATCATATACAAGACAACATGAAAAGAAATGTAGGAAAAAGACAAAACATAAAATCGGCTACATAAAGAAAACAAATATAATATGTTTTGAAAAGACTCTAGTTACCTTCTTTAAAGAAATGTTTTTAAATATGGGAAAAAGACAAAAACATGAAATCGGCTACATAAAGAAAACAAATATAATATGTTTTGAAAAGAATCTAGTTACCTTCTTTAAAGAAATAATTTTAAAATATGGGTAAAAGACAAAACATGAAAATCGGATACACAAAAAAAACAAATATAAATTATTTTGATAAAGACTCTAGTTACCTTTTTACAAACCCATAGAATGTCGACTTACTTGAAGTCATCATTCTCTTTGTACAAGCATTAAATACCTCCTGTAAGAAATCCTTGTTAATATCCATCTCAAGAATGTCGACTTTCTTGTAGTCCTCATTCTCTCTGAAGACTTTGAAAAACACAACATAAAGAAAACACTTGACATGACTATGTACAAATAAATATCTCAAAGCACTCATTGTACTTACACTCATTTAAGGTAAAGAAGTACTTATGTACCTCAAATCATTAATTAGAATAAAGACAAAACTATAAATCCAACGTTCAATGTACTATTGTAAGAAATAGACTTTTTACATAAAATATGTATTACCTAAAATATTACAACGACTAAGTGTACCCTATATTTTACTTTTATGAAAAAAGGCATTCTCGAATTTCTCTAAAAGATGTTTTTGAAATGACATAACATTTCACATTTCAAAAAGGCTACGATTTCAAAATGTAACGACTACTTTTTTAAAGCTATATAAACACACTCAAATAAACTATTCAACAAGGGAATGGAATAGATGTGTGAGCTTACAACGAGAAAAATTCTATTCATTATTTGAAAAGAGAGCCTTGAAAAAGAAAGAAAAAAAGAAAAGAAAGAAAAGAGAAAAAGTCAAGTCCAGCTCTTTGACAAAGAGTATCTTCTGAGTGACAAACAGAACATTCTGAGAATCCTTCATTCGTGCATTCATATCATTCTGAAGGTTCTATAGGAAGTATTGTAACTTTCTGTTATTCACTGTATTCCTTCTTTGTTGAAAGAAGTAGACCTCTGAGAAAGAGGGTGTTGTCCTTCTCTGTTGAGTGAAGAAGACCTCTGTGGAAGAGGGTGTGCCCCTTCTCTGTTGAGAGAAGAAGACCTCTGAGGAAGAGGGTGTTGTACTATTTATCCGATGACTCGGATGTTATAGTGGAAAGCTCAAGTGGTTTGCTTGGGGACTGGATGTAGGTCTGGGTACTGATCGAACCAGTATAAATTTTGTGTTTTATGTGTTGTGCCTTATTGCCTGATTATTTTATTTTATCGATCTTTATCGTATTTCACTATTCACCCCCCCTCTAGTGGAATTTCATTTGGTATCAGAGCAGGTTTGCTGGTTTCGACATAACAAGTCTTCCAGCACAAATGACATCTACCTCTTATGCTCGTGATATTGAAGGTCAACACGCATCTCATCCTCCTTTCTTCAACGGCTCCAACTATGGATACTGGAAGTGCAGAATGTCTATATTTCTCAAGTCCATAGATTTTGCTGTGTGAAAAATTGTTGAGCATCCATACACATCTCCATCCGCAGACTATAACTTATGGTCTGATGAAGAAAAGAAAATGGCAAACCTAAATGCAAAGGCTATGAATGCCTTATATTGTGCCATTGATCAGAACGAATTCAACAAAATATCTATATGTGAATCTGCATATGATATTTGGCATTCTTTAGAAGTTATTCATGAAGGAACCAACAAAGTGAAAGAAGCCAAAATCTCATCTCTTGTCAGAAAATATGAGTTGTTCAAAATGAACAAAGATGAACCCATCACAGAGATGTTTACCAGATTCACCAACATCACCAACGATCTGAAATCTCTGGGTGTAACATATTCCCAGACAGACAAGGTGAAAAAAATCTTGAGATCTCTCACAACTGATTGGGAGAAAAAGACTACAACTATTGAAGAAGCTCAAGATTTATCTAAGCTTACTCTGGATGACTTAATAGGCAATCTTATGGCCTATGAAGTCCACATGAAAGAAAGAAGGGAAGAAGAACTACCAACAAAGAAAACTCTAGCCTTCCCAGCTCTATCTGAGAATGAAGACTCAGATAAAGAATCTGAAATTGCGCTACTAACCAGAAATATCCAGCGCTTCATGAGAAGGAACCGGCTTCCAAACAAACACAAGGAAAGAAAAGATCCTAAGGAGGATCCCATGTGCTATCAGTGTAATAAGCCAGGTCACTTGAGGCGTGACTGTCCCCTTCTCAAAAGAAAGTCCAAGACTGAGGAACCAAAGAAGAGGTTCTTCAAGAAAAAGGCTCTGCATGCTCAATGGGATGACTCAGAACCATCCACCAGTGAAGAGTCAAGTGATGATGAAGCCGAAACTGCAAACATGTGCTTCATGGCAAACGAAAGCTCTGTAAGTGAAATTTCTGATTTTTTCTTTGAAGAACTTCTAGATGCTTTTCAAGAACTATTTGAAGAATCTAGAAAATTAAGCTTCAAAAATAAAACTTTAAAATCCGAAAATTTAGAGCTTTCCCAGAAAAATGAAAAACTCAGCAGTGAAAACTGTGAAGTGAAAAAGAAAAATCTTCTTATTACCTATGAAATCTCTTCTACCAGCTTCAAGACTAAAAATCTGCAAGTAGAAATTTCAGAATTAAAAAGTAAAACTGAAAACCTTATGAAAACGGTTTTCAAGCTTACTAAAGGAAAAGAGAACTTGGATAAACTCCTATCTTCTCAAAAAGTCTCTTTCTACAAGAATGACATTGGCTACTCTCATTTCAACAAGCCTTCTTGTATGAATCAAAAGACCACGTTTGTGAAAGGTTCGTCTGAACCAAATAAGGAGTATTATAATGTTAATTTTTTAACTCCTCTAAATATGTAGACAAACCCAAATCCAAATGGATATGGGTTCCAAAGTCTAACAAAAAAGGACCCGATTGGGTACCAAAAAAGAGATTTACTTAATATTTTGCAGGCTTCAAAGAAGAAGAACAGATGGATACTAGATAGTGGATGTTCAAAGCACATGACAGGACATCCAGACCTTTTTGCTGTTCTTCATCATAAAGAAGGAGGAACCATCACCTTTGGAGATAACAACAAAGGTTTGATAATTGGTATTGGTAATATTGGTAACATAGATAAACCTATTATCAAAGACGTTCTCCTTGTTAAAGGCTTAAAACATAACCTACTAAGTATCAGTCAAATGTGTGACACAGATTATAATGTTAGCTTTAATCATGATGCATGCCTCATAACAGACACCAACGAAAACATCATCTTAAAAGGTATAGGAAAGAATAACATATATGAACTATACCTCGAAAACATCACAGAACATTGCCTCATAGCTAATAATGACACTCAACATCTATGGCACATGAGAATGGGTCATGTCAATTCTAAATACATGTCTAAATTAGCTAAAGATAAGTTAGTACGTGGGTTACCCAAAATATCTTTTAAAAAGGATTATTTTTGTGATGCATGTAAATTAGGAAAATTGTCAAAATCATCTTTCAAATCAAAAAATATCATTTCAAGTAAAAGACCTTTAGAACTTCTCCACCTGGATCTTTTTGGTCCTTCTAGAGTAGCTAGTCATAATCACAATAAATACGTTTTTGTTATTGTAGATGACTACTCAAGATTTACTTGGGTAATATTTTTGAAAAACAAAAGTGACACGTTTTGTCAATTTGAAATCTTATATAAAAAATTACAAAATGAAAAATCTTGTTCTATTGTTAAAATCCGTAGTGACCATGGAGGAGAATTTGAAAATGATCTTTTTGAAAATTTTTGTAACTTGCATGGTATTTCTCATAACTTTGCCTTTCCTAGAGCTGCACCTCAAAATGGTGTAGTAGAAAGAAAGAATAGAACCCTTCAGGAATCTGCTAGAACTATGCTCCAACACAATAATCTTGCTAAATCCTTTTGGGCAGAAGCTGTTAACACTGCATGCTACATAACAAATAGAGTTCTCATTAGACCCTTATTAAATAAAACTCCTTATGAACTATTCTATGACAGAACTCCAAGAATAGACTATTTCAAAGTCTTTGGTTGTAAATGCTTTATCCTAAACACAAAAGATAGCCGAGATAAATTTGATGCTAAATCTATTGAAGGCATATTTTTAGGATATTCAAGTCATAGTAAAGCATACAGGGTTTTCAATAAGAGTTCTAATACTATTGAAGAATCTTTGCATGTTAGCTTTTGTGAATCTATAGATCAATCTGTTCATAAGCAAACTAACGATGATGATGTTGAAAGTACAGATTTATTGTTAGATAACACAGCTAAGTCTAATGAAGATGATCATCAAAGAACATATGTCGATATCAAAGATCATCCTCAAAAGCAGATTTTGGGAGACCTGACAAAGGGGGTTCAAACTAGAGCTCAGCTAGAACGGATTACAAACATGGATTTCATTTCTCAACTTGAACCAAAAAAGATTGATGAAGCCATCATCGATGAGTTCTGGATGCTAGCCATGACTGAAGAACTGAATCAATTCCAAAGGAATGAAGTTTGAGATCTTGTACTTAGACCAAAGAATCATTCGATCATTGGGACAAGATGGATCTTCAGAAACAAGCTAGATGAAACAGGTAATGTTATAAGAAACAAAGCCAGACTAGTAGCTCAAGGATACAACCAGGAGGAAGGTATTGACTTTGATGAAACATTTGCTCCTGTTGCTAGACTTGAATCTATTAGAATGTTTTTAGCATATGCAAGCTATATGGATTTCAAATTATATCAAATAGATGTTAAAAGTGCATTTTTGAATGGATTTATAAATGAAGAAGTTTATGTAAAACAACCTCCAGGATTTGAAAATGAACAATATCCAGATCATGTTTTTAAACTCAAACGTGCTTTGTATGGTTTAAAATAAGCACCTCGTGCTTGGTATGATAGACTTAAAACCTTTTTGTTAAAAACTGGTTTTTCTGTAGGCAAAGCAGACTCTATATTATTCGTTAAAATAGTGAATAATCATACCCTAATTGTTCAAATATATGTAGACGATATCATCTTTGGATCTTCTAACAACACTCTTTGTGAAGAATTTTCTAAGTCCATGCAGAAAGAATTTGAAATGAGTATGATGGGAGAACTCACCTACTTTCTTGGGCTGCATATTAAGCAAACCAAGGATGAAGTTTTCATCAATCAATCTAAGTATGCTCGTGAACTTCTGAAGAGGTTCAACATGAACTCAACTGCTTCAAAATCTACTCCTGTGAGCACTACTACTGTTTTGGACAAAGATGAAGATGGTAAGTCTGTTGATACAAAGGTATACCGAGGTATGATAGGATCACTTCTATATTTAACTGCTAGTCGTCCAGATATTATGTTCAGTGTTTGCTTGTGTTCTAGATTTCAGTCAAATCCAAAAGAATCACATCTTAAAGCTGTAAAAAGAATAATGAGATATTTAAAAGACACAGTTGATTTTGGATTATTCTATTCAAAATCCTCTACATTTGATCTAATCTCATACAGCGATGCTGACTTTGCTAGAAGTAAATCTGATAGAAAAAGCACAAGTGGAACATGTCATATGCTAGGGCACTCTCTAGTATCATGGTTCAGTAAGAAACAAAACTGTGTATCTTTATCAACTACTGAAGCTGAATACATTGCTGCTAGCCTAGCCTGTACCCAAGTTATCTGGATGAAACAAACATTAAAAGATTTTGGTTTAAATTTTGAAAATACAACTATCTTCTGTGATAATACTAGTGCTATAAACTTATCTAAAAATTCTATCTTGCACTCACGAACTAAGCACATTCAAATAAGACATCACTTCTTAAGAGAACAAGTCTTAAACAACATTATTAAACTCGAATTCATACCCACTAATCAACAGTTAGCAGACATATTCACTAAACCATTAAAACATGAAGACTTTACACGAATTAGAAGAGAACTAGGAATATGCAAACTAAGTGACTTATAAATTAATCACACTTATTAAGATTATTACTCCTTATAAGTTTTGTTAAAATCTTGTTTTAAAAGGATTTTCCTCTTATCGATTTTTTGTTATTCAAAGTCAAACTATGTTTCCATATTTTCGTATACTCTCAATACTCATAGAAACACATTCATCATGACACATTCTTTATGTCTTTCAACTTGTCATCTTTCAAGTACACTCTCATAATGACTTCTTATCCTATCTCCTTTTACGTATATCCATAAGAACCATTTACTTTAAGTAAAAAGCTATCATGACTTGGATCACATCACTCATTTCATTACACCTTTTATATCTTTTGTCTTTTTATGACAACCTCTCATACGATAAGCTAGCCGACCTCCAAACATGATTCCTCATAATTTTGATTATTATTCTTAATTAATTATATTCATGTGATATATTTTCTTTCATGACCTTGTATCAATATACTTCTCTAAAATCTTAAAACCTCTTATAAAAATTCAAAGTGATTATTATTTTTGTATCACCTTTTAAGTGGTTATATTTCACGTAAACTTTTACTATATCATCGGTTATTTCATAGCTTAAGTATAATCTATTATCATCCTGACACATCTTTTATGAAATTTTAAACTCTCCTTTTTTGACAACTTGTCCTCTATTGTTTTTAGTACTACTAGTACCACCCTTTTATTTCATCTTTCTCTCTTTATCTCATATGAAGTGACTTTCCATCCGTGACCATGACTCTCTCATATATTTTATATCTCTCTTAAATCGAGATTCATAAAAGTCTTGTCTTCAAGCAAAACTTTATCTATTGGCTAATCTAACTCTACTTTATGTCATATCTAAATCAAGTGATTGTTGTCCTTTATAACCTTTCTAATTTTTCTACATATCCGTATCATCTTTTTATGTCTATTCACTCTCCTTTCACGCTTATCAATATATATACTTCTTAAATAAAAATTATTATTGCCTCTCACTCATACCCCATGGGTTGTCCTATTCCAAACTCTCCTTTCACGAATTAGGAATACTTCCACATAAAGTAAAATCATGTAGAAAAAGTTGCTTGTTTTATTGGGCCATTATTTTCTTCACTCTATAACTATTCTTTTAAACTTTTTGAATTATTCACTCTCTCAAGTTCAAAACATGACACCCCATACTCTATTAATGACTTGTCTCACTAGTCGATAAATTCACCCATAGTAAAATTCATATATATATATATACAAATTTGTTCAAATCTATGTCCTTCTTAAAATACACACCAATATAATACACTATCTTCCACCATTGATTTGATTTATCATTCACAAGCCCCTTAACTTACAACTCACGAATTTCCTCATTCAAACTACAATCCAAAAATCATTCACTTCCATTGTCATTCAAATTATTGTCACAATTATTTTCTCTTTTCTATTTAATTGATTGGTTCATTCCTCACCAATACCACTCGTAGCTCACTATCTTCAAACTCATCCCTCTCAACATCCTTTTGCAATGGCTTCTTCCTCCAACTCTGCAATCACTGCCGCAGATCTAAGGCATCCCGATCTTTTTCATCACTACAACCTACTTTGCTCTTGACCCATTCATGAAGGAAAATTAGTTCACTATGAAGACTTCATGCTATTTGACCTAGACAACTATCTCCCCGAACTCAAACATCTACTAGGATCTTCATCCCACGCTGCCTATTATCCTGAACTAGTTCGACTATTCTATACAAACTTTTCTACTGATCATGAACAAACTACAATCACCAGTAAAGTTCGAGGAAAGCTGATGCTTTTCGATGCTTCCGACCTAGGTAGAATTCTAAACCTACCTTCCACCGCCACCGACCTCAACAACATAGTACCAATCGAACGATCGGTTCTTCGAAAAATACTTCTCTGCACCAACTGCTACCAACTTCCCTGGCACATGAGGAATCTCCAACCTCATGCTCAATTACTTGCCCAGATTCTTCTCCACAACATCTATCCAAAGCTTCCCCGCAAGGGATTAGTTCCATGAAAAATCTCTCTTCTTATCTACGCAATTTTTTCTTCTACTCCAATAAACTGGTCCTCCATTCTTTTCGACCTTTTTATTCGTTATCAAAAATTCAAGCCGCTTCTTTTTGGGTGTTTCATAACTCCCATTCTCAAATACTTCAAAGTACCCCTTCACAACGAAGTTATCCTCCATCCCTCTCAGGTCCTCGATGCTACCACCTTCAATCTAAGGTCCCTGCACATGCCCGGCTCTGATGAAGAAGATCCAACATCCACCTTCAATTACTTCCCTGCTCTGATGGATGTCCAGTGCTCTCAGGATCGTATTCTTCGCCGTCAAGCCTCGTTGCAGCAAACTCTACGAACCCTTCAGTTGGATCAAGTCAACCGAACACATCAACATCCTCCACCTTCGGGATAAACTTATTTTTTTTGGTCTGTAATAACTTTTCATTACTTTTGGTCTGTAATAACTCTCTCACTCTGATCCCTTCCTTTTTGTCTATGACAAAGGGGGAGAAATCCTGTCTCCATTATTGGAGAAATACTCTCTTTAAACATTTTTCAATATTTTATCATATTATTATTTCTATGCATAATGTCTTTTTGACAGGGGGAGCATATTTTGTCATCATCAAAAAGGGGGAGAATGTTAAGAAACTCTGTTTTGATGTCACATAATATGATACACTGTCATATTTGATTTTATATGATATGATAATATGTCCTCTTGAAAAATGTTATATTATGACTAAATATGTTTTGCCATAAATCTAACGAGTATTTGATGCAAGGATATCTCACCCAAAAAGGATGGAGACTTCCTGTTCAAGTACAACTAGTGCAATCATACTCCTTGAAGAAAAAGCTTGATGAGCCATGCATTTCTAAAGTTCAACTGAAGAGATCGGCTACCTCAAGATGAAGATTTTTTTCTTCTTTAGAGTCATATGTAACAGAACCTTCAGGAACATGCATATTGCATATTACATACTCATTCATAAAAACTATATCATAAAAGTATACGATAGTTTCAAAAAGCTCCTTTTTGAAAACTAATAATTGTACCTCCTTACAACCATTTATGAAAAAGGTATTTTTGACATGATTTCAAAATGTAATAATTGTACCTTACATCATATACAAGACAACATGAAAAGAAATGTAGGAAAAAGACAAAACATAAAATCGGCTACATAAAGAAAACAAATATAATATGTTTTGAAAAGACTCTAGTTACCTTCTTTAAAGAAATGTTTTTAAATATGGGAAAAAGACAAAAACATGAAATCGGCTACATAAAGAAAACAAATATAATATGTTTTGAAAAGAATCTAGTTACCTTCTTTAAAGAAATAATTTTAAAATATGGGTAAAAGACAAAACATGAAAATCGGATACACAAAAAAAACAAATATAAATTATTTTGATAAAGACTCTAGTTACCTTTTTACAAACCCATAGAATGTCGACTTACTTGAAGTCATCATTCTCTTTGTACAAGCATTAAATACCTCCTGTAAGAAATCCTTGTTAATATCCATCTCAAGAATGTCGACTTTCTTGTAGTCCTCATTCTCTCTGAAGACTTTGAAAAACACAACATAAAGAAAACACTTGACATGACTATGTACAAATAAATATCTCAAAGCACTCATTGTACTTACACTCATTTAAGGTAAAGAAGTACTTATGTACCTCAAATCATTAATTAGAATAAAGACAAAACTATAAATCCAACGTTCAATGTACTATTGTAAGAAATAGACTTTTTACATAAAATATGTATTACCTAAAATATTACAACGACTAAGTGTACCCTATATTTTACTTTTATGGAAAAAGGCATTCTCGAATTTCTCTAAAAGATGTTTTTGAAATGACATAACATTTCATATTTCAAAAAGGCTACGATTTCAAAATGTAACGACTACTTTTTTAAAGCTATATAAACACACTCAAATAAACTACTCAACAAGGGAATGGAATAGATGTGTGAGCTTACAACGAGAAAAATTCTATTCATTATTTGAAAAGAGAGCCTTGAAAAAGAAAGAAAAAAAGAAAAGAAAGAAAAGAGAAAAGGTCAAGTCCAGCTCTTTGACAAATAGTATCTTCTGAGTGACAAACAGAACATTCTGAGAATCCTTCATTCGTGCATTCATTTCATTCTGAAGGTTCTATAGGAAGTATTGTAACTTTCTGTTATTCACTGTATTCCTTCTTTGTTGAAAGAAGTAGACCTCTGAGAAAGAGGGTGTTGTCCTTCTCTGTTGACTGAAGAAGACCTCTGTGGAAGAGGGTGTGCCCCTTCTCTGTTGAGAGAAGAAGACCTCTGAGGAAGAGGGTGTTGTACTATTTATCCGGTGACTCGGATGTTATAGTGGAAAGCTCAAGTGGTTTGCTTAGGGACTGGATGTAGGTCTGGGTACTGACTGAACCAGTATAAATTCTGTGTTTTATGTGTTGTGCCTTATTGCCTGATTATTTTATTTTATCGATCTTTATCGTATTTCACTATTCACCCCCCTCTAGTGAAATTTCACTCTCTTCTCTATTTTCATACTAATCCGGTTGTTTTGCAGGAAACATGTAGAAGATATCATTATTTGGGGTTGTACATTTGATTTTATCCATTGTAAAAGTTAGGTTGGAATAAGAATTTACATTTCCTGCTTTAGGTAGAATGAATGAGCATTGTAAATATCATGAATGACTTGTTTTTCATGCATTTTGGCCTTTATTTCTCAAATTCTCACAAAATGGGTACACGAATGGCACGTCCACCATTTCGTAAGAGGTAGTTGATACTAAGTTGATGATCCACATCAATGGCCATAGTCAGGGTGTGGATAAAACTTAGCATTTTTATCTTTTATAAAATAACATTGGATCCACATTGGATCCATTTTCAAAATCCATCATATTTTTCTAAAATATTTTCTTTTTTTATCAGAATTTAACTTAAAATTAACTCAAAACATATACCAATGGCTATAGTCAGGGTATATTGAGGGTTAATTTCATTTTAAATTATATAAAAGCACCAAAAAAGTATTTCATTCCCCATTTGAATTTAGATATGACTATTATATAATACATTCAATGACCATAGTCAGGAGTGTATTATATCACTAATCTTATTTAAATTTATTTAATGAATGAAATAGCTTTTCAAATTCCAATTTCAAACTTGATCAAATTCATTCATCATATAAGATAGAATTGCATCATATTTTCAAAACTTCCTTTTCAAAATTCCAAGTGATTCTTCTTCTTAAATCAAATATTATCCAAATCCAATTCTATCTCATTTCAAAGATTCAAAATTCAATTTCAAAGTCCAATTTGACTTTGAAATTCCAAAATCATTTTATATTCAAACTTCAAATTTCTGACTCAATTCAAAATTCAATTTCAAAGTTCAATTTAACTTTGAAGTTATTTTCTGATTTAAAAATCAAGTTCACCTCCTTTATCTTCAATCAAAGTTTGGATTTGAATCTCAAAACTTAAATTTTGGGTTTCTAAAAACCCAGATCCATCTTTAAAGGTCCTATTTGGACTTTTCATAACCCAAAATCCAAAGTTAAATCCTAGTCTCAACTTGGATCTAGATTTCCAAGTATCCACTCAATTCCCCTTTTAGGATCTCAGATTATAGATCCAAATTCCATTTAAGATCCAGATCCTCATTCCACTTTGGATCTCCGATTACAGATCCAAATTCCATTTAGGATCCAGATCCTCATTCTACTTTGGATCTCCAATTACAGATCCAAATTTCATTTAGGATCCAGATCCTCATTCCACTTTGGATCTCCAATTTCAGATCCAAAATCCATTCTAGGATCCAGAACCCAATTCACCTTGGATCTCAGATTTGAAATCCAAATCTATTCTAGGATCCAGAACCCAATTCTACATTGGATCTCAGATTACAGATCCAAAATCCACTTAGGATCTAGATCCCCATTCTACTTTGGATCTCAGACTTCAAATCCAATTCCATTTTAGGATCCAAAAATCCAATCTAATTTTGGATCTCAAATTGAAGATCTGAAATCCATTTAGGATCCAGAATCTAACTTTACTTTGGATTTCAGACTTCAGATCCAATTCTATCTTAGGATTTAGAGTCCAAACTCTATCTTGGATCTCAGATTTCAGATCTAAATACCATCTTGGATTCCAAATCTTGAATCCAATTCCATTCAAAATTCCAAAACCAAATTCCACTTTAAATCCAATTCTTAAAATCAATTCAATTTTCATTCCAGATGTCAAATCAAGTTCCTATTTCAGATCCTAAATTCAAAATTCAACTTTGAACTCTATTTTCCAGACTTTGGATTCAAATTCCATCTTGAATTCCAACTTTCAAATCAATTCTATTTCTCAAAATTCTATTTAAACTTCCCACATTTCATTCTGATTTCAAATTTCAAAAGTTAGAATTCAACTCCATTCCAAATATTCATCCAAGTTCAAATTTCTAATTCAAAGTCCATTTATGACTTTGAAATTTCCTTTCTTCTCTTTTTTTTTAAAAATCCAGATTCATATTCTCAAGCTCTTGATTATTCTAAAACTTAGAACTTTAATCCTAAATTCTAAGTTAGAAATCATTTCTTCACCTTATCAGATTCATCTCAGAAACACTTGTGAATTCTTCAAAATATCTTCAAAAGGAGCATACATGTTTGCATTCGCACAAGCATGATTCTTTGTGCATTTAGACTTAGAATAGATTCTTAGATAATTTCTTGGCAAAGCAAAAGGCATGAATTCGACCCTTGCTTTGATTACCTCTGGTAAAGGTGCAAGGAACGGTCGAACCTTGTACCGACGAGCGGATCCCGTCTCCCAGTTTTCCCGCAAATATTTCAAAAACGGAGGCGAGTTATTTCAAATATTTTCAAAATTAAGGTCAAGTGAAACCCGCAAAAGAATTCCTCTTCTCTTCTCTTCTTTCTTTTCAATTCTCTCTTTCTTTCTGTCTTTTATCTTTCTCCCTTCAAAAAGGAGGAAAATAAGAGGTTGGAAAGGAAAAGAGAAGGAAGAGAGAGAAACCACGAGAGAGGAAATTTTTTTCGATGATCACAGTTTTGGCGACCGTGATGGGACTCGTCTCCGTTCGGTCGAATTATGCCTTTTCTTTTGCTTTGATATTATCTAAGTCTTTATTCTATAAATGTCAGCTTCATTTCCATGCAAACCTTAGGAGCCTAGACTCTGTCCTAAAGCTGACATCATTGCATATAGGATTTAAGTATGGTTTGGTAGGACCATATTGAGGAGATTATTCCATGTTCACATTAGACTTAGGTCTGAAATACAACTCTCCTCAATTTTAGGGATTGAATGTAAACAATGTATGCAAGTGTATGCTTCTTTTCATTTAAATCTATCTCTTTAGGACTTGCATTAGAGCCATCTGATTTCTTGCATGTTGCACATATTTTGAAAACCTCATTACCTATATTGTCCTGGTCTTCACGTTGCTGGGCTGTCTCACTGAACCATAGTTCGGGAGAGAGCCTCACAACTGGACCACTTATTTGGGTTCGCGCCCCCCTACCACGTACCTAAGGGCCATAGTCCGAGGTATATCGGTAGGTGCTCAAGGATGTTGGGAAGCCATTACCTTAGAACCGGAGAAATATTTCTATGCCACATACTTCGAGCTTCGGCTTGGGTATATCGGCATATCTTGATTGAAATCAGATGATCTGAACCCTAGAGTTAGGATTAAGGTCCTACAAGCCATTTCAAATATTGCATTTAGAGTCAGCCTTTAGGGAGTGCTGAATACGCATCCTTGTTTGTGCAACTTTAGTTGTATGATAATTCTCTTATTCTCTCATATATATGTATCAAACCCTTTTTTCAAAAACCCTGGGTGTATTATTCAAAACTTACCCTTATTTTCAAAAATCCCAGGTGTATATTTCTCTCTACCTACATTTCTTTTTTCTTCTCTTAGATCAATTTTTCTTCTAAACCCTAGGAAATTCCTTTAAAATTTCATCAACCTTTTCAAAATTTTCAGGTTTGATTATTTAAAAGGTCTATCCGTAAGTCCTGCATTCTATCTAAAATTCCTCACTCTTCTTTTTTTCCCCAGTATCATTTTAATGACGTCAAATTCCCTCGATGCTGTCTTTCCCCGAGATCATGTCTTCTATTAGATTCAGGATGGATCCCCGGATCTACGGGTCATCCAGTCTCAACCTTTCTTCCCTCGGTGGTATTATTCTTGGTTCGCCACCTTCTCACGTATGTTCCCAGACCACTTGGATGACTGTGGGTTGGAGATGGCATCAGCGGTAGGCAAGCGAACCATCAATGGAGCTTTGATTCAAGCCATGGTAGAACGGTGGAATCCACGTACCAACACATTCTGATTTCCTTGGGGAGAGATGACTCTACTAATGGATGAGTTCAATGATATTATGGGATTGCCCGAACCAGCTGATCAGCCGGATGATCCTGTCGAGCAACAGTTTTTGATCAACATCAAAGGGGTGGATGTTCGAGAAGCCTTGGCCAGAGCAATAATGAGCAGATCCTGGCCCCTTATTGAGATTAGTGGGAATCAGTTCATCGACCTGTTCGAACTATATCAAAAGTACGGAGCCTACAAAGAGGTCGACACTTTGTCTCGAGCAGCAAAGGACAGAATTCAACATGCCATGATCCTGTGCACAGTGGGGTTAGCTTTCTTCCAAGATGGTCAGAATTTCATAGATATCAGAGTTGCCCAGCTCTTTCGAAGATGGGGAAGCAAGCAGACCCGTCAGCTTTCAGTTTCCATGGCCGCATTAGCCTTTCTTTACAGAGGCTTGGCTCGATTTGCTCTTGGGGAGACCATTCTGGTAGAAGGATGCACTTACGCCCTGCAGTCGTGGTTCCTACGCCACGTTCCCTCGAAGGCCAGTTCTTTCAGATTCAACAGTAAGCAGCCAAAGACAGTCATCCAATACCGAGCTCTGATCGAGAAGCTGCATCAGGAGGAGATTACCTGGGACTTCTTCGACAGAAGGGAGACTGTCCCTCGATACACCTATGCACGTGACAAGCGCTACAAGTTGATGGGCCCTTTCTTTTGTGTTGATTATCAGCCGGAACGATGTCTGAGGCAGTTTTCACAGCGGCAGGTTCGTGCCAACACCCGTTTCCCGACAGGCAACGTGCCAGAATTCAACCTGCAGTCGGATCAGTGGTCTGGGGCATATCATGTCGCCAAATATACCTGGGATTCCTTTATTTCTCTGTCTATATTTCCTGGGCTAAATGTATCATCTGAATATCGAGAATGGTGGCAAACTGTCTGCCCACCGTCTCTTTGTCTTTGAATGTTAATATCAATAAAAATTACTTTTTGGCCAAAATTTTATTTCTCGTATTTTGTTTATAGCACAAATAGTCACAAATTTTTGGGTGACGACCTCATCCCAGGTAAAAGGGACTTTCCTTCCACATTTTCTTCAAATATATTTTCTCATGGTTGACGACCTCGCCTAGGTAACAAGGCACATTTCTCTATTATCATCAAATGGTAACACAATTATCACAAATTGTGTGATGACCCAATCCCGGGTAATGGGATAATCTCTTGAAATTGTCTACCAAATCCCTTCATTTTTTGCTTTTTCTCAAAGAAATTATGATTTTCAAAAGCTTCTCCCTACTCTAACCATTCCCATATTCTATAGGAAAGCTTTGGCATCTGAAAATGGTTCAGACAAGGGCTGATAAAAGGGCTGCTCAACAGCACAGTGACAGCGAGTCAGAGGAGATGAATTCTTCTAGATTGTCCAAGAAGAATAACTCCGGAGATGAAAGCGACGTTGATCCGGCCATGTATCGGATCTTTCAAAAAATGATGACCAAGATGATGGCTGAGCAGGCCAAAGCTGCTCCCAAGAAGGCAGCTTCTAAGACCAAGGCTAAGAAGAAGCCCATAAAGAAACCAGTCAAGATCAGCAAGCAGAAGAAGCAGCGTGACAGTACTTCTGAGGATTCCGGGTCAGCAGGAGAAGTCTCTGAAGAAGAAGAGCAGTTGATCTACATTCCGAAGCACCTGCGGCAGTCCAAGAGGCCAGTGGAAGAGCCAGTGTCAGTAAACAAGCCCAAGTATGGGGGCCCCGCAGAGGATTCAATTCAAGCTTTGACCAAGATAGTCAAGGACCTGCAAATTCGTGACAAAGGAAAGAGGTCATACACCAGGCAGGACTTCTATCTCGGTTTAGAAGAAGACAAGGATCTGGAGAACCTCCCCCGGAAGTTCATCAAGTTTGACGGAACCGGCGATCTAAAAGCCCATTTGGCAATGTTCTTCGCAGAATGTGCTCGGTTCAGTGAGGATAACCACGGCCTTTTTCTTTGTTTTCCCCGCAGCCTGGACGGGATAGCAGCAAAGTGGTACGCTGAACATGTCAATCCCATCGAATTGAGGGATTTTGATAAAGCTGTTAATATGTTTGTTGAACGCTTCCTGTTCAACACAGAGGCTCTGCCTACCCTGAACCACCTATGCAACTTGAAGCAAGAGCCCAATAAAAAGGCCAGAGATTTTATCCATAAGTGGAGGAGCATTTGCAATAAGATGAGGAATCCCATTTCTGAGGAGCATGCTCTCCAGGTCATCCTCAATAATTTTTGTCAACCCCTAAAAAGTCTTCTTTTTCCTTATCCCTCCAAATCCTTCATCGAACTAACGGAGCGAGCAGAATGGCTCGAAATGGGGGTAGAAAATGGGATGTATGAAGGTGTTTCTTCGGCCAAGAACATCCTGGACCCAAAGAAAAAGGCCCATTTTACCTACTCAGCTAATATCCCCGAAGACATTCAGGGCAGTAGCAGTAAGAATAATAGCGGCAGTAGCATGAGGCCTGAACAGAACAGGGGAACAAAGGGCAAGTTCTTCAAAAACAATGACAAGTCTCTCCTGACCGGTCCTCAACAAAAAGGGGACTTTCAAGAAAAACCAAAACACATCAATTGGAGCAAGGATAGGAAGTTCACTCCTTTGGACCAGCCTCTGGAGAAAGTGCTGGAATACCTGCTGTCCTATGGGATGGTGAAGTTGCCCAAAATTGCAGACCCTCCAGTATTCATGGGGAAATACAGAGAGCAGTACTGCAAATTTCAGAGAGCCATGGGGCATGATACAAAGCATTGCTTCGTCTTGAAGCATTTGGTCCAGGACTGTATCGACAAAAGCATCCTCGTAGAAGATGAAGAGGAGGGCAAAATGGAAATTTTATCTGCTCCATTCCCGAAGCATTCGGCATCAACCATCTCAGAACACTCTTTCCTTCCACAGAGTCATATACATCCATGCTCTAGTGAAGAGCTAAAACTCCAGCATCAGGTAATGGTTCTACATCAGGATCAGCCTATGTCTCAGAAAATGGATATCTTCTCACTCCTAGACCAAGTAAGTGTACCAGTCAAGGATGAAAGAATTCCAATCTTCCCAAAGAGCTTTCTTAAGAAAGAAGCCTGCGCAGAGAAGGCAGAAACCTCTAAAGCAGCAGAGGAACATGCTGATGATTTCCAGAAGCCAATTACGGCGCTCTCCAACATTTTCATCTTCGAATTAACTCATGATTCTCCCAAGCATCAGGAAAAGTTAAATGATCTATTAAGAAAGATCAAGGTGAAGCCGGGCACCACGCCCGAAGACATGGCGCAGATTGTAAACCAGGCGATGACAAATGCGCCTATTACTTTCTCTGATGAGGACCTGCCGAAGCCTCATTCATTCCACAACAACGCGCTGTACATTGTAGTCAGGACCAGGGGCATGATTGTCCCACATGTACTTGTTGATGGGGGCAGCAGTTTGAATATTTGCCCAGAAATGACAGTGAAAGCATTGGGATTGAAAGAGGAAGAGTACGTGCCTGATCCCATCACCATTTACAGCTTCGACAATCACGGGCAGACTGCCAAGGGCAAGATCTTCCTGGAAATTTTTATTAACTATTCAGTACACACGGTGCTATTCCATGTCGTTAACGTGCCGCCAACTTACAATCTGTTGTTGGGACGAACATGGATCCACAATGCCAATGCCGTTCCATCAACTCTCCACCAGTGCATCAAGTGGTCCAAGGGTGGAATGATCACTACCATTTTAGGCGAAGATCCTGAAGAAAGGCTGCCACAGCCTATGATTCCTCGTCCAACATTCACAGCTGATATTCCAAGCATCCGAGAAGCGGATGAGATCAATCTCAGTGACAGTCTAGAGATGCTGAAACTGAAAGATGTCATGGATGAAGAGAATGTTGCAGCCACGGTCCAATGGCAGGGACCTTGTTTCTTCAAGTTAGGAGGATGCATTAATTACACCTCCTTCAAAGACCATCCCTTATTTCCTCAGTTTTCTAAAGCAAGAAAGGGATTCGATCTGTTGATCAAACATGGATATCAGCCATTCCGAGGCATGGGGAAAGATGAAGACGGCATGATAGAGCCCATCATTCCAGTTCGGCATGCAGACAGTTTAGGGTTGGGGTTCACCGGCCAGGATTCCAGCAAAAGGACAGTTTTTGTCAGAGGAAGCCAATGAAGAGATGATGCCTTAGTTTTCCTGTTTTCTTTTTCTTCTCTTTTTATCTTGTAGGGACAATACAGTCCCATCTTTTGTTAAAGTCTTGTAAATACTTTACTTCAATCAATGAAAGATCAAAATTTTCTCTTCGAGTATCCATCATTTCCTTCTTATACTTTGTCTATGTCATTGCTCTTGCTTTATACAAAAATTTTGATTTGGCTCGTACTTTCTCTTAAAAACAACCTCTTTTGGCCTTTTCAGGACTATTAACTCCTGAATCAATGACAAGATTTGTTATCAATCCCAAGTATCTAAAATTGGCAAGTTTTCCTGAGATGAAAGACAGAGCAGAAGTCAGTCAGGCAGCAGAACAGACTGAAGAGACAACCGAATTTGATTCCACCATTCAGGAATTGCCAGAATTTGCTCACATTCAGAAGCAGGATGAACCCTCATCTTTGGTTTAAGATCCAACTGAGGATATCAACATTGGGTCGGAAGATGATCCAAAAATTCTCAAAATCAGGTCAAGTCTAAGCGAAATTGAGAAAGCTAGACTCATCCAATTCCTCGAAAAGCATCGAGAAGTATTCACCTGGACGTATGAAGATATGCCAGGATTGGATATCAAGCTGGTTGAGCATCGACTCAAGTTGAAACCAGAAGCCAGACCAATCAAGCAGAAACTGAGGAAATTAGACCCTCGAATTGAGCAACAAGTCAAGGAAGGACTTGAAGATTTATTGAAAGCAGGCTTCATCCGGGCCATTGATTACCCAGACTGGTTAGCAAATATCATGGCAGTTCCTAAAAAGAACGGAAAAGTTCGGATTTGCATTGATTTCAAGGATCTCAATAAGGCCACCCCGAAAGATGATTATCCGCTTCCCAATATTGACCTATTGATCGATAGCACAGCAGGTCATGCTATGTTTTCCTTCATAGACGGATATTCAGGTTATAATCAGATTAAATTGGCCGTTCGCAATCAGTCGAAAACTTCATTTACTACCCATAGGGAACTTTTTGCTACACTGTGATGCCATTTGGGCTCAAAAATGCCGGGGCAACCTATCAAAGGGCGATGGCCATCATTTTCCACGATCAAATGCACAAGAATATGGATGCATATGTGGATGACATTTTGGTTAAGTCTAAAGAAGAAGAGGATCACCTTGATGCTCTTAGTCAAGTTTTTGAAAGACTCATTCTTTACAAGTTAAGACTTAATCCTCAGAAATGTGTTTTTGGAGTTGAATCCGGCAAATTACTCGGCTATATTATCAGCAAGAAAGGGATCGAGGTGGATCCGGCCAAGGCAAAAGTCATTATTGACATGCCGCCTCCAACTAACCTCAGGGAACTGCGGAGCCTTCAAGGACGTATTCAGTCTATTCGCAGGTTCATCTCCAATTTGGCTATGAGATGTGAGCCTTTCAACCATTTGCTTAGAAAAGGAGTTACATTTGAATGGGGATCAGAATGTCAGCTCTTGTTTGAGCGCATCAAGCAGTATCTCTTTAATCCACCAGTTTTGAAGCCGCCTAAGCTGGGAAAGCCTCTCTTGCTATATATTTCAGTCAATCAGAATGCTTGTGGTGGATTTCTCGCACAGTATGAAGAAGGCAGTCTGATAGAGCACGCCATCTACTACGTGAGCAAAACTTTCATTGATTATGAAAAGAAGTACTCTCAGATGGAAAAAACTTGTCTGGCTTTGGTTTGGATGTGCCAGAAATTAAGACATTACCTATTGGCTTCTGAAATCAAGTTCCTATCGAAGCTTAATCCTCTCAGATACATTTTGGAACAACCCTTTCTCACTGGACGGATTGCAAAGTGACAAGTCCTTCTGATGCAATATGACTTAGAGTATGTCTCTCAAAAGTCGATTAAAGGCCAAGCGATCACAGATCAGTTGGCAGATTTCCTTTTGACGGAAGAAATTAAAGCAGAAGATGATTTTCCTGATGAGCACATCTGTAATATCCAACAACCCTCAGTTTGGAACATGTTCTTCGATGGCTCTATAAATATGTCTGGCATCGGGATTGGAGTCTTGTTAATCACTCCAGAAAAAGAAATGATCCCTTATTCTCTCAAGCTTGGTTTCCAATGCACTCATAATATGGCCGAGTATGAAGCTTTAATACAAGGCATCGAAATCTTGCAAAGTTTCAATGTCAAGAGAGTGCATGCTTTTGGCGATTCACTACTTGTTGTCAGTCAAGTTAACACTGAATGACAAGTGAAAGATTCCAAATTGATTCTGTATCAGAAAATCGTCTTAGCTCTTGTGGACAGCTTCGAAGAATTACAGCTCAGTCACATCAGAAGAGAGCATAATCAGATAGCTGATGGTTTGGCCAGTCTGGGCTCCATTCTATCCTTCAAAGGCAGTGAATTATATCGTTCTTTCGAAGTTGGCAGACTTGAGCAACCTGCTTTCATTTCAATTATGCAAGTAAACCAGGTCGATCAGAAGGAGAAACCTTGGTATCAAAATATCAAAAATTTCATTGAGTCTTGTGAATTTCCACCAGAGATGCCAAAAAGAGAGCAACGTGCAATTCAGCGTATGTCTACCCGATATTTCATTCTTGCCAATGTCCTCTACTGCCGTGGGTTCAGTTCTGAGTATTCAAGGTGCTTAGACAAAGAAGAAGCTATGGAAATCATACAAGAGGCACATGAAGGGATTTGTGGTGGTGTTATCATCGCAAAATTTTTCCCCTCCCTTGCGAGAGAGAAACGAATTTGCGAGTCAAACTCGACCAAAGTTTTGAAAATGATTTTGAAAATTTACTCACCTCCGTTTTTAAAATTTTGCGGAAAATTCCGTGGAATGGGATCCGCCTGTCGGTACGAGGTTCAACCGTTCTTGGCGCCTTTACCAGAGGTAATTGAACCAAGGATCAATTACGTGCTTTAATTTGACTCAAATAGCTAAATTATGCTCTATTGTTCCTAGAATGCACAAAGAATCAGGCTTGTGCTATGAATTTTTTTAAAAAATGCAAGTTTGAGAAACTATGATGTTTGCTTTGGAAAATTAAAATGCATTTGGAAAAATGATTGGAAAAGTGCTTGAAATTGGAGTTTTTGGGAAAATCATTGAATTTCATTGGAAATCAGAAATTTGCATTGAAAAGTGATTTCTCAGGAAAGCTTGAAAAACTGAGAAAATTGGTTTTAAGATTGGAAACTTGGAATTGCTTTTATGAGAAAATGGATTTGAGAATCTTGAGAAAATCTAAGAAATTTATTGGAAAATGACTTTTGAAATGGAAAATGAATTCTCAGGAAAACTGGAAAATATGAGAAAATCGATTTCTGAAAACTTGGGATTTTGAAATTTGAGAATTTGAAAACCTAGGAAAATCTTGATTTGAACTTGGGAAATGCTTTGAAATGTCATTTGAAAACTTAGGATTTTGAGAAAATCAGATCCTGAGAAAGACTTGGAAATTCTTGAGAAAATTGAATTTTCTGAAATTGAAATTGGAAAATGAGTTTGAAAATAATGCAATTTGAATGATATGAATGAATGAATATGAATTTGAAAAGGGAATTTCATTGAGGAATTGGGAAATCCTTTTGAAACTTTGAGAAATGCAGTGCATTTTTGAAGTTAGCCTAAGAGTGTAGGCTGAATGTGGCTGATATAAAGATCATAAATCTTGGTTTTCTTCGTATTCTGACTATGGCCATAAATACGAATCCCACCGAGTTTATAAACTCCATAAAAGCTTGTGCACGTGCCATTCGTGTAAACCATAGTGGATTTGAAATAAATGCACATGAATCATACATCAAATATTGAAATTTGCATAAATTAAACTATATGCAATGCAGCCCTATTCTAAGCAGAAAAGTAACTCTTATTCCAAATTATTATATTTGAGGTTACATTGAATTGAAATAAAAAAAATAAAATCTAAGTCTTCTTCTTGAATGTTCCTACAAAACTAGAAAACAAGGTTAGCACAAAAATGTAGGTTATTCTGAATTTATCCAAAAATATGAGAAATTATCAGATATTATTCAGATATAAACCCAAATTCATACCCCCATTTGATATAAACATAATAAATAATGAATAAATTTTGAAAATAAACTTGAAAATTCGAAATTGGGGTTCAAAATGACCAAAATACCCTTGATGACCTTGAAATCAGGGTTTTATGAAAGAATTTTTATAAATTTTGGAATTTTGAAAATCAAATGAAATAAATCAAACATAATATGATAAAATATGATGATATGCATGAAATTTTGGAGAATTAGAAATTGAAATTTCGAAATTTAGGTCAAAATGACCAAAATACCCCTGATAACAAGACTATGGCCTTGAAACCAGGGTTTTCTGAAATAAATTTTGCAAAATTGAAAAATATGAAATGCAAATGAGATTAAAATTAACCCTAATATGATTCTACATGCTTATGTACATGATACAAACCCTAACATGGCGAAAATATCATAAAATATCGAATTTAACTTGATTTTCGCTTCTGAATTTAAAGATAAACTAACACATGGAGCAAATGAACTTGGAATTAAACCACATTTGGCATGGACAACTAAAATAACCCTAGAAACATAATGGATCTCTAAAATATAATTTTTTTGTATTTTTAAATATGGAAATTCAAATAAAAACCCTAAATTTTGTGATTTTTGCCTAAAATATTGATTCTAAAGGGGATTTAAGATATAAAATTTCCATAAAAATTTCCCAAATTTCATGGGGTGACATAGGACAGTAATTCAAGGATTTTTTATTTTTACACTTTCTGGTTTTGACCTATGGTCGGAGCTGTACCACTCCGGTAAGTCGGATCGGAATACGGCGACTCTAGTAAATGAAGGAAACAGACAGGTTTCGGTAGAAAATATGGGAAAAATGGCAGACAGATGGGAAAATGGTATACATTGTGGAAAAATGTCCCTGACAAACAGAGGAAGATTTGATCTTTTGACACCATTGGGATTAAGGTTACGGTTTGGAAAAGGCCACACTGTTATCAGAGACCTAAATCTCTGGAATTTCTGGACATTGGAATCTGTTAGACAGAAAGAGAAAATCCGGGAAAAATAATGAAACAGATCCACAAATTCCCAAATTTTGGAAAATGATAGAAACTTATGTTAGGAACAACTTTCATGTTGAAAGTTTTTGCAGAAAGGTTACAGATTTGGCGGACATGATGCATTAGGGCCTGTCTATACCCTGACAAAGGAAGATCGAGATTTTCCCAGAGGTCTGGGAAATCCGATTTTTGTAAGAGAGCAAAACTGCTTGGAAAAACATAAAAATTTTCATATCACAAGTAGATTCAATTATGAATCCACTGTGATTTTTGGAGGACGATTCGGATCTCCCACAAGGGTGGTACCGTAGGTTCTTTTCTGCTAAAGCAGAAATTGAAATTTCTGGATGACAGAAAACCCGATTTAGGGTTTGATTTATTTAAAAGGGTTCCAAAACTCGGATTGAATCAAATTTTTGACAGTGAGACAAAGACATATGAACCTAATTACTCTGAAATATACAGAATTTATTGACGAAAACTGAACATACAATGATAACTAGACTATCATATACAAATCAAGAATTTATTAACAAATGGACAAATAACAACAATCATGAATTGGACATGCTATTTCTATGAAATGAACTAACTATAATGTTTAAAACAAATAAACAATATAAAATTAAAACTTAAAATGAGAAAGAAAAGGGAGATATGAACTCTCTTTTTTTTTTTGACTCTCGAAGTGAGAGGTTCGATCCATCGAATGGATGAACCTCATCACTCGTTTAGTCCCCATACATAAGATTATAATCTTTCTACAGTTATTAATTTAAAACCATGGCAAAAAAAAAAACTTTCATGTAGCTGTAGATCTAATCCTTGGTCTGATTCAATATTTCCTATTACGAAAATGAGATTTAAAAACCCATATCAAGAGGCGACAAGGGTGAATATCATAGAGCTTTAACAAGGACTAATGAAAAGGGTAAACACTCACCTTGGGGTCTTGCTGCAGCAAATGGAGAAGGCTGTCTTGTTGCTGCTGGGAATCGATTTGAGATGGCTGCAAGGTGTTGAAATGGTGCTGCCAAAGTGAAAGGCTGAAGGAGGTGTCTTGCAGCTGCACCAAAGAAGGAGGATGATGGTGGCTGGAATGGAGTTGGTTGCTGCCGGCTGGAGGCTGCTTCAACGTAGACAGATCGGCTGGAAGTGGTCTTGCGTTGTGGCTGCAGCTGCTACAAAGGGAGGTAAAAGTGCAGCTTCTATTGGTGGTGATGAAGGTTGCTGTGTAGAAGAGGCAAGAGAAAACCAAAGGGCGTCAATGGGCTGGAGAAGCCAAAAGTGCCCAGCCGTATGAACCTTTTGGTTGAAGACTTAGGAAAAATAATGATTTTCCTAAGTTTTCATGGAGAGATAACCTTGATGAGAGAGAGAGAGAGAGAGAGAGGGTGAGATGGGAGAGGAGCCGCCGTAGCTCCCTCCTTTGTTTTCTTTTTTTTGGTTTTCTTAACTTAGGGAAAGATCCTATCTTTCCCTAAGTTTTAGTTTTAATTAGGGAAGGAAAAGGAAAGGGCCTCTACGTGAATGGCTGGGCAAGAGGGAAAAGAAGGGAAGAAGGAAAGAAGAGGAAGAAGAAAAAGAAAGAAAAGGGAAAAAGAAAGGAAAGAAAGAAAAGGAGGGAAAAAGGAAAAGGGAAAGAAAAAAATGAGAAAATGGAAAGTGGGTCTGGAGGCTTGGGTGACCACCTTGTGGGTCCCACCTCTTCTCTAAAAAAAATAAAAATAAAAAATAAATAAAAATCAATAAAAACAAAAATAAACAAATAAAAAGAAGCATCTTTTTTTTTTAATAAAATAAAAATGCAAATGAATGGGCCATCTCAGAGCGGGTCCAAATTTCAATTTTGAAATTCATTTTGAAGATTAGAGGGGTAAAATAGTCTTTTCAGAAGGTTTCTAGACGAAATGAGCTATTTTTGGCAGTTTTTTTAAACGAGCTTGGATTTTGAAGTTCAATACCCCGTTGCGAAGCAAATCCAGTGTAGAATTTGAAAATGTAATTTTGAAAGAAATCTAGATTGTTTTTCTCGAGAAAATGCTTCCAACAAAATGAGCTATTTTTGGCAGTTTTTGAAGCGAGCTTGGATTTTGAAGTTCAATATCCCGTTGCGAAGCAAATCCAGTGTAGAATTCAAAAATTTGAGTTTGAAATAAATCTAGATTATTTCTCTTGAGAAAATATTTCCAAATTTAGACTCCCGGGGGTAAAAATGTCAATTTTGAAAACCCGGGGTTTGAAACTGATTTCTGAAAGCTTTTAAAACTCGATCTGGATTGAAATTTATAAAACTGGAGTTCTGGACTTCGAAAATGAAATGAAATGTGATGAAATGCTGAGAAATGATATGAAATGATGAGAAATGACATGAAATGCTATGCAAAATGCTAACCTTGAATAAAGAATTTTGGATGTCAGACCCCGATTGACACTTGTATCAGTTTAAAAAGCATTAAAATTGATAAAATTTGCAAAATAGCTCAAGAAACGGTTTTCGGCACTCTACTGGGTCAGAGTGACACTGGAAAACGGGGTTCGAGCTGGATTGAATTGAGATGAGCTAGATTGAGCTGGGTTTTAGAGTTTCAGAACTCAAATGAACTGACTAGACACTGACTCAACTGACCTTTCCGACTGAATTTTCAAGAAAAGCTGCCATTTTTAGAGAAATGGTACGGAATGGTCACTGGAGCGAAGTGAATTACGAACCTGAGCTGGGTTTGAGCTAGAACAAAGGTCAGTAATACTGACATGAATTAAAATCGAAGCTTGAACACTAGCTTAATTGACTGAACTCAACTCAATTTCAGCTGAAAGAGCTAAAATGAACTAAAATGGGCTCCTAGTCACTTGGAAATTGTTTTGAACTGAAACTGGAGCACTCGAACTCGTGGTGAGCTCAAGTTAGACTCTGGGGAGTATGACTGACTATGACTGACTGACTCAGAGACAATTGGCTTGGATTTGAGTGAGAAGTAAGCTCATTTCTGAAGAAATGATCCCATTTTGGCAAGAATGGTCAGAAATGGAAATGGTTTATTCATTATGAGATCAGATGAGCTTGAGATGACTGATATTCTAACTGTCTTGAACTGACCAATGAGCTTGGTTGACTCCGACTGACTGGGGTCCGGGATGACCTAGGGGTAAAATGGTAATTTTCCTAATGAAAATGGGTAAAATGGTGATTTTTTGAAATTGACTCGGGGTTTGACTCCTACATTGACCTAACAAGGTTGTCACTGCACGAGGGGGGTTGTTTGAGAATGGATGTGGAAAATTTGGGGTGTTTACAGGTGGCCATGTCGGCTATCAGACTCTCGTCAAACAGATCGTCCGAGCAGGATACTACTGGAACACCATGCAGCAGGACTGCCATCGATTTGTGCGAAAATGCGTCAAGTGCCAATTGCACGTGCCTTACATTCATGCTCCGGCCACATATCTGCAATTAGTTGTTTCTCCTTGGCCATTTTCTATGTGGGCTTTTGACGTCGTCGGCCCGATTACTCCTTCTGCTTCCAACGGCCATAAATATTTTCTGGCTGCGATAGAGTATTTCACAAAATGGGTTGAAGTTGTTACTCTACGCACAGTAAAAGGCCGCCATGTGGTTTCTTTTATTCACAAGAACATTCTTTGTCGCTTTGGCATACCACATGACATTGTTTCAGACAATGGAACTCATTTAAAAAATGAGAGGATGAAAATATTTTATTCTAAATTCAGAATTTCCCATCATTTCTCAGCTCCCTATTATCCTCAAGGGAACGGCCAAGCAGAGGCTACCAATAAGATCTTGATTCGTATTTTGGAAAGGGCTATGAAGACAGGTCGAGATTGGCATGAGAAAATTCATGACGCACTTTGGGCATACCGGACCACCATTCAGACTCCAACTAATGCCACTCTTTCAGAGCTTGTTTACGAAACTGAAGTGGTATTACCTCTCCATATTCAGAAGCCTGCTCTTAAATTTGCTTCCCTTATAGAATTGCCACTCGATCAGTATCAGCAGCAGAGATTGGTGCAGCTGGATTTACTGGATGAGAAGAGGCTCAAAGCAGCAGAGCACGCTCAAGCTTATCGGCAGAGGATAGCTCGACATTATGCCAAGTCTGTCATTGAGAGAAAATTTCGAGTTAACGATTTGGTGCTCAGATCGACAACTCATCTCAAGCATCGACCACGGGGCAAGTGGTCACCCAATTGGGAAGGCCCTTATGTGGTTAAGGAAGCTTTGCCTCACAATTCGTATCGTCTAATCAATGCAGACGGAGTGGAAATGCCAGACCCCATCAACGCTCTGCATCTGAAGAAATTTTATACTTAGAATTTTCATTCTAAAGCCTTTTTGTACTATTCAAAGAGTCATTTCAATAAAACAAAGATCTTCTATCAATTCTTACATTCTCCTCCATGATACTGGGGCATTTTACTTTGATCTATAATCATCTCCCTTCATCATATGCAGGCAGAATTAGACAAAAGCTCTTTTCTCAAATTTTGTTAAATCTCATTTCATTTGATTTACCTGTTAGTTTGAGCAAATTTTCTTCAAGCTATTGCTCATCTTTGTCAAGTTTTAACAAAATTTTCAATCTTATTAAAATTTTCACCTACCTTTATCTTTAAAATGTACCCCTTCAGGTTAAGGGATAAACCTGATGCCTCCTGTCAATGAGGTATTCTCTTTTTTATTTTATTTCCCTCCGTTCAGGACAAGGGGATAAAATCCTGAAAGTCGACCACATGCAATTAAACTATGATGGTCCATTAAATTTTACCGAAGAATCTTTATTCTCTGAAAATTTCACTTTGTTTAGCTCATCTTTTACAACCCAGTCCTCGCACTAGGGTATTTTCCAAAATCTTCAAATACACATTGAGCTCACTTAGAGGATCCGACCCTCGCACCAATAACTTTCTACATTCAATCTTCTGATCAAAATCCTTTCTTCTACAAAATTCAAGTTCTGATTTGAAATCTCCCAAAAGCTGATGTATTTCAAACGTCCTAGTTTTACTGGTCAGGTATTTTAAACGTTCCAGCTTCTTGCTGGTCAGGTATTTCAAACGTTCCAGCTTTTTACTGGTCAGGTATTTCCGAAAAGATCCAACACTCGTTGGTCATATATTTCAAACGTTACAGCTTCTTGCTGGTCAGGTATTTCAAACGTCCCAGCTTTTGCTGGTCAGGTATTTCAAAAAGATCCAACACTCGTTGGGCATGTATTTCAAACGTTCCAGCTTCTTGCTGGTCAGGTATTTCAAACGTTCCAGCTTTTTGCTGGTCAGATCCAACACTTGTTGGTCATATATTCCAAACGTTCCAGCTTCTCGCTGGTCAGGTATTTCAAATGTCCCAGCTTCTGCTGGTCAGGTATTTCAAAAGATCCAACACGCATTGGGCATGTATTTCAAACGTTTCAGCTTCTTGCTGGTCAGGTATTTCAAACGTTCCAGCTTTTTGCTGGTCAGATCCAACACTCGTTGGTTATATATTTCAAACATTCCAGCTTCTCGCTGGTCAGGTATTTCAAACGTCCCAGCTTTTGCTGGTCAGGTATTTCAAAAGATCCAACACTCGTTGGGCATGTATTTCAAACGTTCCAGCATTTTGCTGGTCATGTATTTCAAATGTTTCAGCTTTCGCTGGTCAGGTATTTCCAAAAAAGATCCAACACTCATTGGTCATGTATTTCAAACGTTCCAGCTTTTCGCTGGTCACGCATTCCAAACGTTCCAGCTTTTCGCTGGTCACGCATTTCAAACGTCCCAGCTTTGCTGGTCATGCATTCCCAAAAAGGACTCAGCTTTTGGTCGTGTATTTCAAAAAAGTCCCAGCTCACAATTTTCGAGCTCCCAAATCAACCTATTTTCCATAAATCAGACTTTCAAGTTGCGATTTCTCCATTCTATCATTTCCAAACCTTCATATCTCCAAATCTCTCAAGATTATCAATTCTCCAACCTCTGGGTACAATGTTTTCAAAAAATCCATCATTTTCTCAACCCTCGGGTTATAATCTCCCAATTTCGATCATTCTCAATCTTTTTATTAAAACCCAGTTTTTTATAACCATTCGCGTATTTCCTAAAAGACCCAACGCTCGTTGGTCATGTATTTCCAAAATGTTCCAGCATTATTGTTGGTCATGTATTCTAAATGTTCCAGTTCTACTGGTCAAGTATTTCAAAAGGTTCCAGCTTCTCGTTGGTCACGTATTTCAAAGGTTCCAGCTTTCGCTGGACAGGTACTTCAAAAGATTTCAACATCTATTTGTCATGTATTCCAAAAGGTTCCAGTTTTCGCTGGTCATGTATTTCGAAAAGGTTCCAGCTTTCGCTGGTCATGTATTTCAAAGGTTCTAGCCTTCGCTGGTCATGTATTTCAAAGGTCCCAGCTTTTGCTGGTCATGTATTTCCAAAATTGAAGATTGCAACTCAAGTTCTCATCAAAATCTATATTGAGTGATTATTTCACAAAGAATTCATGAAAACTTTGCCAATTTGCTAAAAGCATTTGTTGATTCTAAATATTCTTACTGTACAAAGAGAATTTTCTCAGATTACCTCCAGTATTTCTTTCCAAAAGGTGAAACTTTTTGCAAAAAAGAGGTAAAATTCAAATCTTTTCTATTGATCAACCAAAAGGATGTAAGAAATGTCCTCGATATGATCAATAAAAGAAATCTTCAATGATGTTGAAAAGCCATAAGCAAATTGATATTGATCGCGGCTATGGCGCATGTTTTAAAATGACTTTCTGGCAATCAGGCAGTGGAAATATCTTGAGCTACAAAAAGAACTCACTTAATTCATATCTTCTCATTCTAAAGTTGCAATCAAATATCTGCAAAAGGGATCTCTCAACTGTCGTCAAGATGAAGGCGAATTAAGCGAGTGGATCCCCGGGGCCAAAGAAGATTTGAAACATCTCCAAGATGACGGAGTTTGTGACGGATCCTTCCAGGGAAAGTTCGAATCACTGTCGAGATGAAGGCAGATGCGATGAACCTACTGACAAACCCTAAAAGATATTTGATTTCAGCTACATCTAAAAGACCTTTTTGAGCCAATATCGTATAGAATCCCTGAGATAAAAGAAGGATCGGAACATCTCCAAGATGAAGGAGTTTGTGACGTACCCTTCCTTGAAAAAAAGAGAAAAGTCAGGACATCCAAATGAAGGATGATCTAAATGACTCAAAAAGAGTGCAAAAAGATCATCGTAGGGAAAACACCCAGATATCAAACTGCCAAAGTTGCCAGAAGTCATCTTTTCTCATGCAAAATTCTTTTATCAATATCTCTTCATTTCTTGCTTTTATGAAGTTAAGAATATTTCTTTTATTCTCATATCAGAGAAATGGATAGCTTCCTTGAAGAAAATCATCAGCGCTAAATTTTTGAATTTGACTCTTAAAACTGAGGAGTTAACCTCATTGGAGGAAATACTCTAGGTAAAAGAGGGAATATCTTTGCACATACATGCACATTTAGAAGCGTTTGAATCTACTATGATTTTATCTTATTGGCAAAATTTTCTAGCTATTCCAAGAATTAAATAAACATTCAATATTCATTTTTGATGCAACCAAGCGTTGTTTATATTTCCCAAAAAGAGTTGCCTCTGAAGGAAGTATCTCTTTCTGTCCCATCACGGTTTTTCTCATTGAAGAATCCCGTATGGATAACCCACTCAGGATAAGGGTCAAACCTGAACCATTTGCGAAAGATCATTTAATTTCAAAAGCTATTTCAGTCTCAGCAATGAGACGCACCATTCCTTCCCCTTTTCGAAGCTTTAGGGACTCTATATTTCCTCCTTTCGCAAAAACCCCTCTCGGATTTGTTCGTCCAAATTCCGAAGGTCCCATCGTGCTTTCTCCATTTTGAGAAACCTGTATGGTAGATTTCCCCCACTCAAGATAAGGGTCAAACCTGAACCATTTGCGAAAGATCATTTAATTTCAAAAGCTATTTCAGTCTCAGCAATGAGACGCACCATTCCTTCCCCTTTTCGAAGCTTTAGGGACTCTATATTTCCTCCTTTCGCAAAAACCCCTCTCGGATTTGTTCATCCAAATTTCGAAGGTCCCATCGTGCTTTCTCCATTTGAGAAATCCGTATGGTAGATTTCCTATCCAGGTTAAAAGTTAACCCGGAATCTCGCTTCGCGAGGTATCTTCCTTACGGGTTTGGGTTAAACCTGAGTCTCGTTCCAACAAGATTCCTCGTTTGGACGAGATGATTTCTTCCAGTCCCATCATGGCTCCTCCCATTAAGAAATCCATGCTTTGTATATCCATCGAGGATAGAATCCCACTCGAGCTTTATTTCACAAGGCCTTTTCCAAAATGTCCCATCAAGGTACTCATGTATTCCTTTCCTCATTTCCAAATTCATTTTTGATATATCTTCGTCCCATCCAGGTTAAGGGCTAAACCTGAATCATTCCAAAAAGAGTATCTTGTCTCAACCATGAGACCTGATCAAAATTTTCATTTCCCACCATTTCAGAATTTCCATCTAAAGTCCCATCACGATTTCCACATTTTCTACTCAATCATATCATCTTCGAGGATTTCGTCTCCCCAAAACCATTCAGGATAAGGTTTCAAAGCCTGAAAAATCATATTTTCAAAATAATTCTTCCACACCCAGTTCAGACCTGCTGACTGGGGCATTTTTCAAAATTTGGAGTGTTGTCTTTGCCACTAAGCTCGGCTCTCAACCAGCTTAGTAGCAAAGAGGGGCATCTGTGAACACCCCAAATTTTTCAAAGTTTTATAAAAATGACCCTTTTGCCCCTAACCCCATCTTCTGAGAAATCAAAGCAAAATTCTTCAGATTTTCTGAATTAAATTCCATATTGGTATATTCAAAGTTAACTTCGGATCCGAATCCAGAACTTTAAATCTATATTTCCCCAAAAACCGGATCCAAACCCATTTCTGAAGAAATTTTCTCAAAATGGCTTTAAAATTCTCAAAAAAATTCTCTTTTGTAAATATTTTACAAAAACACCAAAAAAATAATTTTAAATCTTTGATTTCTCGTAAAGCTTTAGGATTCTATTCTAAAAATACAAAAAAATAGAAAAATAACATAAAAAATAAAAAAATTTGGAAAAATTACAAGAAAAGCAAAAGATTCTCAAGGTTTTAAAAAAGCTTCTTGCTGAAAACCTCAAATTTCAACTATTTTACAAAAAATTCTTTTTAAGGGAGCCTCTTTTAGGAAATATCACAAAAGATCCAACAAACTCTTCCCGCGCCTTCTTCCTTCTCCTCTCCACCGTCCGATTTGCAACAGTCGGCTTGTTCCTCCATCCTCCATCTCCAACGAACCACCTTCGGGAGCCTTCCACGCCCTCCTTAAAAAGAGGACTCCGTCTTCTATTGGGGATCACCTGTTTTTCCTGGAGATCGATTTTTACTTCAAGTGGCCATTACAATCGATCAAAAACTCATCTCTCACAATCCATTATCTTCCTGGAGGTCGACTCTCCCTCCCTTCAGATCCGTCTCTTACAATCCATCATCGGTCTTTCTACAAGAGCACCCATTCACCCATTATCGATCGAGTTCTTCTCTGCCAAAGTCCATTACCATCCATCTTCATCGAGTTGTCCTGCAAGATCCATCATCGACTTCATCCAGCATCTCTCTCATCCAGGAATTTCCTCCATTGGTGATCCATCTAGTCCACCTATTATCAGCATCTTTAAAGGAAGGAGTTCAATCCATCTTCCATCCAGCACCTCTCTGATCTAGGACGATCGATCGAACATCCTCCCTCTTCTTTCCTCCTTCGAAATTTCTGCAAATCAGGTGAGTTTCTTTTCTCTTTTCCTTTTAATTTTTCTCTTTATTTTCCTGTTTTAAGGCTGCCATTACTGCATCATTGGTGGTATCGATACTGCCTGTGCAAACATCGACCCATCCATTGCAATATCATTGGAATCCACTGATTCCCACATTTTTTTTATTATTTCCCCTTTAAGCTATTACTTCTATTTCAAATTTTGATTCTCATGTTTTCTGATTATCTGTTTCGCCTTCATTTTTTTTTTTTTTAAATGTTCAATCGTATTTCCTTGTTTCAAATCGATCTGATCATCACCCATTTGCAACGCTGTTTCACATATGCATAACATTTTTTGTGATTTGAGGAGTCTCAACCACTAAGCGAGGACTTAGTAGGTGAGTCGAGTTCTGTGAAAATCAGTTCATGATAAACTGACGAAAGCAATTGAGACAGTAGTTTTTTTTTTTTTATGTCCTGGCCTCTGTATATCAGATTCGGTAGCAGGTAAGTTCCGTGATTCCATTATTGATCAGGTGTTGGTGGTGTAGATTTGAGAATTTCTACTTGTTCATTTCTGCATAATAAATAGAATTCAATTATAAACTAGCCCATATCATTTTGTGAATGTAATGGTATTCTCTGTATATAACCTCTTTATCCCTGCATTTTTGTAGCATTTAAGGAATGTCTTGTTTATCACATTCACGTTCCTCGTTCTTATGTGTGTTAGCTGTAGTACTGCATAACACCCTTTTCGTTCCTTCTATCTGTGCTCGATAAAACCAGGGGTCATTTTCTGTAATCAGCATTTACACTCATTTCTCATTAAAATATCTGATTTCTTTGAGTTAATGAGGATTTCTAGAGATAACGTCTGAATAAGATGATCAGATTGGTAAAATTAGTTCATACAAGGAACAAAGGTTTGTGAGAAATTCGTACCAGACCAAGTTGAAATTAAACCAAACTTCTCAGGCTGTGAAGAACAGTAAAAGCCACACACAGAAAAGCAACATTGTCATTGCGAGTCCCTCCACTCGCTCCTCGACAGCTTGTGCTTATGGCTGTTGATCTTGTGAGGACCATGCTGTCTATGATTATCCCACGTCTTCCATGATCTAAGGCCCCAAAATTGTTTATCATCTAAGGGACAATCCAAATTATGGTGTTACATAGGTTGTGAATCCAGGATTGAAATTAAAGGTACCCAGACTCCCAGACAGCTGATAAAATTTTAGATCCAACGTCCCCTTCAGTTTAATCCCAAATCAGAGGGGAAGGGCAATTCTCCCTGATTCAGTATATGAATGGAATCAAGTCAGGGTCTGTTCCTTTGAGTAAAACTCCTTGGAATGGTTAATGTCACTATAGTTCAGAGCTATTCTGGACCCAATCCCCTTTGGTCCTGAAAAAAAAAAAAAGAGAATCTCCAAGCATCAGATTTGACAGCTGATCACGAGTATAAACATCCCTCTAAAAGGGGAATGATAGGATTAACATGCCGCTATTCAAAGTTGAATAAGAACAAGTGGTGTTCTTCTGTATGTTTGTCCAAGGAAGTGGTTGTGTTATTTAAATATTGCAGAAATATGTAGGAGGCTTTCTTAATGTTTAAGAGTCTGGATTCAGCATTACATGATGAACCATGTTATTGCATTGATTTCTGTTTCAATCTAATAAGGGTCACTTTCCTTCTCTTCCATTTGTTTCTAAGGTTCCTACCAAGTTATGTATAGGATTCAGTTAAAAACAAGTGTCACTGCTGTTAAAAATGAAGGCGGATTTATGATAGTTCAGAAATCGGAAAATGTTGAGGGATCTACATCATCGTTGCAGTGGAGCAACAGAAGTTATCATCCATCATGACCAAATATGCTGCCTGGTGAAAACCTCACTACAAAGGTGACGGATTTTGAGTTGTCAAAAGTCGGGCCAACACTTGATCAAATCCACGTCAATACAGCAGTGAAACATCATTCTCTGTCATTCCAGCATACCCCTTCTACCTGCAGAAGATACTGTTATCTACTTCACAACAATCCCACCTACTTCCAGTCTATTATTTCCCTGTTATAGCTCTGTTGGTAATAATTATACTATCAGCTGGTAATAGTTACACTATTAGCACCTGTATCAAACTTTCACTCCATTTACCATTACAAGTATATCTATATCATCCCCTATTGCACTCCATAGCACATATTGTCCATTGTTCACAGCTACACCCTTTCACATTAGTTACACAGCACCTGCCTTGTTTGCTGTAATTCTCACCATCTGCACCTTACCATTATTGTATGTTGTACTGGTCCTACATTAGCTCCGGCATCATACATCCCATATACACAGCATTACCCATCTACTACCTAACCACCTCCAATTGCCATAGCACTGTACAACCCTCATTCCCTCCTTATTGTCCCTCATCTACCACAATCTGAATTTATCATTTCAGCACCTCTCCTTATTATATATACCCTCATATATATATATATATATATATATATATATATATATATATATATATGTATTTATACCTATACCTACTCATATACATGTGAATACCCCTATATAAGTATATATGTATATAGGTATGCATATATCATTTCCATCATTTTCATCATACATATTTTTTTTTATGACATAGGTGATCTCTCTTCTCTATTTTCATACTAATCCGGTTGTTTTGCAGGAAACATGTAGAAGATATCATTATTTGGGGTTGTACATTTGATTTTATCCATTGTAATAGTTAGGTTGGAATAAGAATTTACATTTCCTGCTTTAGGTAGAATGAATGAGCATTGTAAATATCATGAATGACTTGTTTTTCATGCATTTTGGCCTTTATTTCTCAAATTCTCACAAAATGGGTACACGAATGGCACGTCCACCATTTCGTAAGAGGTAGTTGATACTAAGTTGATGATCCACATCAATGGCCATAGTCAGGGTGTGGACAAAACTTAGCATTTTTATCTTTTACAAAATAACACTGGATCCACATTGGATCCATTTTCAAAATCCATCATATTTTCTAAAATATTTTCTTCTTTTATCAGAATTTAACTTAAAATTAACTCAAAACATATACCAATGCCCATAGTCAGGGTATATTGAGGGTTAATTTCATTTTAAATTCTATAAAAGCACCAAAAAAGTATTTCATTCTCCATTTGAATTTAGATATGACTATTATATAATACATTCAATGACCATAGTCAGGAGTGTATTATATCACTAATCTTATTTAAATTCATTTGAAGAATGAAATAACTTTTCAAATTCCAATTTCAAACTTATTTAAATTCATTCATCATATAGGATAGAATTGCATCATATTTTCAAAACTTCCTTTTCAAAATTCCAAGTGATTCTTCTTCTTAAATCAAATCTTATCCAAATCCAATTCTATCTCATTTCAAAGATTCAAAATTCAATTTCAAAGTCCAATTTGACTTTGAAATTCCAAAATCATTTTATATTCAAACTTCAAATTTCCGACTTAATTCAAAATTCAATTTCAAAGTTCAATTTAACTTTGAAGTTATCTTCTGATTTAAACATCAAGTTCACCTCCTTTATCTTCAATCAAAGTTTGGATTTGAATCTCAAAACTTAAATTTTGGGTTTCTAAAAACCCAGATCCATCTTTAAAGGTTCTATTTGGACTTTTCATAACCCAAAATCCAAAGTTAAATCCTAGTCTCAACTTGGATCCAGATTTCCAAGTATCCACTCAATTCCCCTTTTAGGATCTTAGATTATAGATCCAAATTCCATTTAGGATCCAGATCCTCATTCCACTTTGGATCTCCGATTACAGATCCAAATTCTATTTAGGATCCAGATCCTCATTCTACTTTGGATCTCTAATTACAGATCCAAATTCCATTTAGGATCCAGATCCTCATTCCACTTTGGATCTCCAATTTCAGATCCAAAATCCATTCTAGGATCCAGAACCCAATTCACCTTGGATCTCAGATTTCAGATCCAAATCTATTCTAGGATCCAGAACCCAATTCTACATTGGATCTTAGATTACAGATCCAAATTCCACTTAGGATCTAGATCCTCATTCTACTTTGGATCTCAGACTTCAGATCCAATTCCATTTTGGGATCCAAAAATCCAATCTAATTTTGGATCTGAAATTGAAGATCCGAAATCCATTTAGGATCCAGAATCTAACTTTACTTTGGATCTCAGACTTCAGATCCAATTCTATCTTAGGATTCAGAGTCCAAACTCTATCTTGGATCTCAGATTTCAGATCTAAATACCTTCTTGGATTCCAAATCTTGAATCCAATTCCATTCAAAATTCCAAAACCAAATTCCACTTTAAATCCAATTCTTAAAATCAATTCCATTTTCATTCCAGATGTCAAATCAAGTTCCTATTTCAGATCCTAAATTCAAAATTCAACTTTGAACTCTATTTTCTAGACTTTGAATTCAAATTCCATCTTGAATTCCAACTTTCAAATCAATTCTATTTCTCAAAATTCTATTTAAACTTCCCACATTTCATTCTGATTTCAAATTTCAAAAGTTAGAATTCAACTCCATTCCAAATATTCATCCAAGTTCAAACTTCTAATTCAAAGTCCATTTATGACTTTGAAATTTCCTTTCTTCTCTTTTTTTTTAAAATCCAGATTCATATTCCCAAGCTCTTGATTATTCTAAAACTTAGAACTTTAATCCTAAATTCTAAGTTAGAAATCATTTCTTCATCTTATCAAATTCATCTCAGAAACACTTGTGAATTCTTCAAAATATCTTCAAAAGGAGCATACATGTTTGCATTCGCACAAGCATGATTCTTTGTGCATTTAGACTTAGAATAGATTCTTAGATAATTTCTTGGCAAAGCAAAAGGCATGAATTCGACCCTTGGTTCGATTACCTCTGGTAAAGGCGCCAGGAACGGTCGAACCTCGTACCGACGAGCGGATCCCGTCTCCCAGTTTTCCCGCAAATATTTCAAAAACGGAGGTGAGTTATTTCAAATATTTTCAAAATTAAGGTCAAGTGAAACCCGCAAAAGAATTCCTCTTCTCTTCTCTTCTTTCTTTTCTCTTCTCTCTTTCTTTCTGTCTTTTATCTTTCTCCCTTCAAAAAGGAGGAAAATAAGAGGTTGGAAAGGAAAAGAGAAGGAAGAGAGAGAAACCACGAGAGAGGAAAAATTTTGCGATGATCACACTCACCCTCCAAGTCTTTCATTAAACTCATTGAACGAGCCGAATGGCTCGAAATGGGAGTGGAGAATGGGGTCTATGAAGGCATTACCATTGCAAGAAACAGTCAAGATGCCAAAAAGAAGGCTCACTTCACTTTTACGGCTAAATCTTTCAATAATAGCAAAGGCAACAAGAATGATCATGGCAACAGTTTGGAGAGAATCAAAAGGCAAAAGGGGAAGAACATCAACAGTGATAAACTTCTCCAATCCAGCCCTCAACATCAAAAGAAAGATCAGAAAAAATCAAAGCGCAAGGACTAGAGAACTGATCGAGAATTCACCCCTCTGGATCAGACACTTGAGAGTATTCTCGAGTATATGCTTGCGAAAGACATTGTCCGGTTGCCTAAAGCCGCTGATCCTCCAGCAATTATGGGCAGATTCAAAGAACAGTTTTGCAAGTTTCATCAAGCAGTAGGGCACGATACAGAAAACTGCTTCATCCTTAAGAACATTGTTCAAGACTGCATTGACAAGAAGCTCCTCGTTGAAGATGAAAAGGAGGACTAGTCATCCTAACAAAGATTTTTTTTTCACAATCATTCTAGAAGATGACAATGCCGACACTTTCTCATTTCTTATCTTGCTTTTTCAAAATAATAATGTAATCTCATTCTTCTTTCCTTGATTTTAAAGCATCAATAAAGTCATCGAATTTTTCAATAGCTTTGTGCCATCTTATTTGCTTCTTCCTCTTTTTCACAATATCTCGCTTGTGAGGAATGATCTTGAGAATGTCTATCAGTCAAGAAGCTTGTCGCCTTATTCATCAATTATCCTTCTTTTATTCAAAATTTTCCTCCCTAGTCACACTGGGGCATTTTTTTAAAAATTTATCTTTACCTCAAAACATCCTGTATGCAGACAGGATAAACCAATCTCTCATTTTGCATATATATGCACCCATTTGCACTGATTTTGCATTCATTTGCATCATTTTGCATTCAATCATATGCATTTGCATTAAATTTGCAACAAAATTTACCCTTCAGGTTAAGGGATAAACCTGAATCATTTTCCATAATTCTTCAATTTCAACCCTCGGGTCATTCAATTTCGACCCCCGGGTCACCCAATTTCCAATTTTCAAATTACCAAATTCTCAATTTCGACCGTTAGGTCATCCAATTTCCAATCCTCGTTTAGGATAAGTGGATAATCCTGAAACCATTCATAGAAGTGATCCAACTCTCTATAATGGTCTCCGTTCTTCATCGAACTGATAGTGTTTCAAGTGAACTGATAAGTGTTCCAAGTGAACTGATAGTGTTCCAAGTGAACTGATAAGTGTTCCAAGTGAACTAATAGTTGTTCTTCATTAAACTGATATTGTTCCAAGTGAACTGATAGTCGTTCTTCATCGAACTGATAGTGTTCCAAGTGAACTGATAGTCGTTCTTCATTGAACTGATAGTATTCCAAGTGAACTGAACTGATATTGTTCCAAGTGAACTGATAGTCGTTCTTCATCGAACTGATAGTATTCCAAGTGAACTGATAGTCGTTCTTCATCGAACTGATAGTGTTCCAAGTGAACTTATAGTCGTTCTTCATTGAACTGATAGTATTCCAAGTGAACTGAACTGATATTGTTCCAAGTGAACTGATAGTCGTTCTTCATCGAACTGATAGTATTCCAAGTGAACTGATAGTCATTCTTAATTGAACTTATATTGTTCCCAGTGAACTGATAGTCGTTCTTCATTGAACTGATATAGTTTCCAGCGAACCGATGGTCATTCTTAATCAAACTGATAGTGTTCCAAGCGAACTGATAGTCCTTCTTCTTTGAACTGATAGTGTTCCAAGCGAACTGATAGTCGTTCTTCATTGAACTGATAGTGTTCCAAGTGAACTGATAAGCGTTCTTCATTAAACTGATAGTGTTCCAATTGAACTGATAGTCGTTCTTCATTGAACTGATAGTGTTCCAAGTGAACTGATAGTCGTTCTTCATTGAACTGATAATATTTTGAGTGAACTAATAGTCGTTCTTAATTGAACTGATAGTATTCCCAAGCGAATTGATAGTCATTCCCAATGAACCGATGGTCGTTCTTAATCGAACTGATATTGTTCCCAGTGAACTGATAATCGTCTACTTTGGAAAGGAGATGATAATTTTCGTCACGGATGTGTTGAGTCGGACTTCAAATACACTCTTTCGCCAAGGATTTCAAGAGTATTTTGTCAATTTGTCGATCAATCACTTGTTGATTTCAAAAACTTTATTATACAAATCTTTACCTCAGTTTACCTCCAACATTACTTCCAAAAGAGTAAAGCTTTTGCGAAGAGAGATTCAAATTCAAATTCTTTCTATTGGCCAACCAAAAGGATGAAGGATAAGTCCTTGATATGGCCAGTAAAGAAAATCCAATGTTATTGCAAAGCCATAAATGATTGATATTGATCATAGTCAATGGCACATCTCTAAAGATTATTCTTGCAAAAATGAGGCAATGGAAATATCCTGAGCGCTAGAAAAAGAGAGAATTCACCCAAGCCTTGTCTCCTCAAAATCACCTAAGCTGCGATTAAATATCCGCAAAAGGGATCTCTCAATTGTCGTCAAGATGAAGGCAAATTAAGCGAGTAGACCCCCGGGGCCAAAGAAGATTTGAAACATCTCCAAGATGACGGAGTTTGTGACGGATCCTTCCAGGGAAAGTCCAAAGCACTGTCGAGATGAAGGCAGACGTGATAAACCTCCCGACAATCCCTAGAAGATATTTAATTTCAACTATCATCCAAAGATCTCTAACCCATGAGCCAATAGCGTCAAAGAAGGATCAGAACATCTCTATGTTGAAGGAGTTTGTGATGTACCCTTCCCAAAAGAACAAGAGAAAAAAAAAGAAAGAGAGAAAAGGTCAGGACATCTCCAAAATGAAGGAAAATGTAACTGAAACCCAAAAAAGCCCAAAAAGAGTGCAGAAAGATTATCATGAGAGAAGCTCCCAGGATATCAAACTGCCAAATCTGTCAAGAATCCTCTTTAAACTTGTGAAATTCTATTATCAATATTCTTTCATCAATCACTTTCATAATATCCAATTCTCTTTCTTGTTCATATCAAGGAAATTGATAGCTTTCTTGAAGAAGGTCAATTATAAGTAATTTGGATTCCAAAATCTTGATTCTACGAAGTGAAGCTCGTTTGGAGGTAATGCTTCAGGTAGAAAAGAAGGAATATTTTTGCAACAATATGCATCATTTTCAAGTATTTTGAATCAACAACAAAATTTTCAACATTTTGACAATATTTTCTAGCTATTCTGACATGAAGTGAGAGCTTGATGTCCGTCTTTAATACATCCAGACACCAATTTTAAATCCCTCTTAAGGACTTGAGTCCTTTCCTTCTTTGAGAGCGTGAGATCTCAGATTCGCACACTTCCCTGTGTCCCCACTGTCCAACCATAGTCAGTCCCATTTCGGTTCGAGGTCGAACCACCAATCATCTTCTCGCAAAAGGCTAATTCAAAAGCTAATTTAGTCTCAGAAATGAGACGCCCAAGATCAACCCCTTTTCAAGCCTTAGGGACCCCATTTTCCTTCTTTTTGCAAAACCCTTGTCGGATTTATTGTGCAAAATCCAAAGGTTTCATCATACCAATCCATTTTTCCGCCCGATCAGGATAAGGGTACAAACCTGAGCCTCCTTTGATGAGTATTTCATCTTCCGCCCGATCAGGATAAGGGTATAAACTTGAGCCTCATTCAAAGAGGTATTCTATTTTTCGCCCAATCAGGATAAAGGTACAAACCTGAGCCTTCTCTGATGAGGTATTCCATTTTTCGCCCGATCAGGTTAAGGGTACAAACCTGAGTCTCATTTCTATGAGATATTTCATTCATCAATCAGGTTAAGGGTCAAACCCGAGCTTCGTTTCATACGAAGCATTTTCTGTCCCATCCAGATTAAGGGCAAAAACCTAAACTTTGCTCTCACAGAGAAAATCTATTTTCTCTTTATTCTCTATTTCATATCTACCATCTTCCTCGGGCTAATTTCTTCATACCCAGTTAGATCCTTCTAACTGGGGCATTTTTTTATATAGCCCAAATTTGGAGTGTTTTTCTTTGCCACTAAGCTCGGCCACAAGCCGACTTAGTAGCAAAGAGGGGAATCTATAAAAACCCCAAATTTTCACTCACCTCCCTTACATATCCCCCCAATTATCACATTGCAGTTCTCCGGAAGCAATAAAGGGCAAAATGGTCATTTTATAAGATTGAACCTTGCAGAAAGTCCTAAGATCCATTCTTGATCTTCAAAATTTCTATATTTAGGTTCAGAGACATCTTCAAACTGCAAATTTTCAAAATCCTTTTCTGGACAAAAAGCTAGAATTTCCAAGTCCTGGCTCAGAGTAGCATTTCTTGAAACATGTCTTTGCATAGCATTGAATGAACATTTCATATTATTTCACTACACAACATGTCATTTCGAGGTCCAAAACTCTTGATTTCAAAATCCAGATTAGAATTTCAACTCTTCTCAAAATTGATTTCAAAACCCTGGGTCTTCAAAATTATCAATTCTTCCCATTTTACCCCCAGGACTCTAAATTTCAAAATATTTCCTCAAGAAAATGATCTGGATAGTTTTCAATATGAATTTCAGCCACTTTATCTCAGATTTTACCCTTTTCTCAGCAATTTTCAATATATTTCTTTTACAAAATCGCTCTACAGGGGCCAACTCTTTTCAAAATTTCTGTTTTACCAATTAGTCCAGGTTTTTATAAAAATTCCAAAAAGTCGTTTACTGTCTTGTCCTTATTTCAATAAAAGAAGCAATGTGGGGCCCACCCTGAGGTGGTGCCACATAGGCTTTCCTTTTGAAAAACCTGAGTTTTGAAAAAACCAAAAATATAGGAGCCTTGTCCCTGGATTGGCGCCACTGGACCATTTTCTCTCACCTTCCATTTCTTCGCCAAGTGTCGGCGTGGGGTTCACCTAGAGGTGGCGCCACATGTCATTTTCTCTCTCCTCCCATTTCCCTGCCTTGTGTCAGCATGGGGTTCACCTAGAGGTGGCACCACATGTCATTTTCTCTCTCTTTCCATTTCTTTGTCAAGTGTCAGTGTGGAGCCTCTTTAAGATGGCGCCACATGTCCACCATCTTCACCGTGTGCCATGTGTCATTCCCAAGTCACCATGAGACGCCAAGTGTCATGTGCTATCCTGTTCAGAAAAAGTAAGGCTTGTCTCCTCTGAGGTGGTGCCATTTGAAGTGTGTCTCCTGCAGAGGACACGTGTCATTCTCTGCTCTTCTCAGAAAAAGCAAATGACACATGTCATTCTCTGCTCTCTTCAGAAAAAACTAGAATTCAAACATTCAAATCCTTCCAGAGGTGGCACAAATCCTGAACTTCACCTTTTCTATCTGGTCTGAGATGGCGCCACGTGTACTTGTCCCTCCTTCTCTTCCCTCTGCCACGTGTCAGCCTCTGCTCCCTCTAGAAAAAGCAGAAATTTCAATATTTGAACTCCTCAGAGGTGGCGCCACATGGCCTGCTCCTACTGCTTCCAGCTTTAAACCTCAAACTCCCTTTTGAGGTGGCGCCATTCCAGAGCCCCACTTGGCTTCAATTTTCATTTTTTATTTTATTCAAAATAAAAGTAGCCCACCATGAGGTGGCGCCACATGAGGGCTCCTTGCAAAAAGGAAAATTTTGAATTTCAAACCCCAGATAGCACCCTCTGAGGTGGCGCCATTTGGGAGCCTCCTGCAGAGAAAATCAAGCTACAATTTTGAAAATTTTCAAACTCCCCTGCTGAGGTGTCTCACCCACAAAATTCTTATTTTATATTTTCTCAAAAATTCAAGTGGCATGCCCTGAGATGGCGCCACATGGAGGGCTCAGATTGAGCCTGTTTGAAATTCGAAAATTTCAAAAATTCTACAAATACAAGGGCCCACGCCCAGCTGGAGAGAGCTCCTTTTTGGATTTGGCATTTCAACTTAGACTTCCTCTACTACACGATTTTGAAGTTTTGAATTCACGCCCCCTTTGGGCTCAATTGAGAGGGTGTATTGAAGCACCCACATTGCTCGCACCACTTCCAATTCGATCTAGGCGTGGATCGATTTTCGTGAACCCTCGGAAGCTCGGATCGAAAGACGAAAGAATCTGTTGGTAGCCGCTCATTTCGGGAGTTCCAAAGCTGCAGGAAAACACAAGGTGCACTTCTATCCCTATTGATTTCATTTTCTTACTCGATTCGTATTGTCGTTTTGAAGAAAAGGCTCATCCGAGGGATGGATCGAGCTATTCTCATAAAATGACATATATCAAAAGATATTTCTAATGCTTTCTTGATTAGATTTTCACATTTCATCATGTTCATGCATTAAAATAAGTTAGATTTATGTTTTATTTTATTTAAATAGCATGTTTCATGAATTTATTTAATATTTCATGCATTCAGCTTCATTTATGTAACTCCCTGTTTTTGTCAGTCAGTCCACACATCATTTCATGCATTTATTTTTCATTAAAAATACTGAGAAAATCATAGTATGCGCCCTTAGGTGTCCCTAACAATCTTTCAAAAATTTGGAATGATTTGAATATGTTTACTATGATAAAAGTTCAAAATGATAGGTCGGATTTTGTTACCAGGGATACATTTTGAAATATTATCTCCGAATTGTAAAATCAAGATCTCTCTCATATGAGGTCTGATTTTCGTTCTGAAAGATGTTATGAACTCAAGATGATGTCTAGTTTTTAATATGATTTTATCCAATGTTTTAAATTTTTTTATATGTCTGACAAAAATCTGAGAGTTCGGCACACGTGTCAGAGCTTGATTTGAGTCTCCGAGACTTTGGATCGACTTAGGTCGATGGGTTTTCTTTGGGTGTTGATCAAAATCCAAATCTGTAAAAAGTGAATGTCATGTTAGAGGTGTCCTATGTTTGCATCTGAAAGCTTATGATTTTTAGAACAATTTTAATATCTGTTTCGTATTTTTCTTGTCAGTTTCGTGTTTTGTCATATTTATCTGCTCTGTTGATTTAGGCATGAAAAGTTGTATTTTTATCTCTGTTCCTGTTGATCAAATGCCAAAATCATAAAAATGAAAGTTGTTCCTGTGTGTGTCGTTAGTTCCTCAGTTAAATATAAGAAATTTCTATGGTAAGATGCTATTTTGTATGTAATTTTATATCAAATCAGGTTGATTTTGCCTCCGTCAGAACCAAATCCTTGTTACCGAACTCACCGTAGTTCAAATCCCAGTGCTGTAAAAGACAAAATTGTTTATTTTTATATCATTTAGCAGTATGAAAAATCTTAGATGTTTCTATGGTAGAATTATTGTATTACTACATTAAGTTTTACATTTGGTTCGGGTCCGCAGGCGAAATTCGCCCATTTTAGGATTTTATGTAAATTTTCCCATCCAAACCATGTCGATTAATAAGTTTTAGCATTCTAGGCTGTTTATCAGGATGGATAGATACCTCATATCGAATTTGGTGTGATTTGGAATTCGTTTGATGCTCGGTTTAACCGTATCATCAAAATAGGGCCCCACGGGACCCGAATCCAAGCGAAAAACAAGCGAAATTCGTTATTTTGGATGAATTGCAAAATGTCAAATTCTGATTTTACAGCCCTAACACATTTAACAGCATGTCATCATGCCTCGTACTGCATTTCATCATCATTTGGTTCAATTCGAATTTCAAAATCTCAATTTTACCAAAATTTCCTTCAAAAAACCCTGATTTTAAAGGTGTAATCTTAATATCCGGGGTATTTTGGTCATTTTGACCATAATTTCGAATTTTAAACTATTTCTTACTGAATTTCTTGCATTTACATCATTTCAAATATCAAGAAAGCATGAGAATAGGGTTTATATCCAATTAAGTCCAATAATTTCACAATATTATTGGAAAACCTTGAAAAAACCCACATATTTGAGTTAACCTCATTTCCAGTTTGGCAGGGACATTCAAAAGAAGGAATTGAAGTCTGCAATTTCCCTTTCTTTCATTTATTTAGTGATGTAATAATGTAAATTTTGGAATAAGAGATTTAATTTTCTGCTTAGATTAGGATGCATATCATATAGTTTGAATTCATGCAATATCCTGTTTATGTGATTCATGCAATTTATTTTAAAATCACTATGGATGTACACGAATGACACTTGCACCAACTCTTAGAGAGTTGATGAACTCGGTGGAATCCATATTTACGGCTCTAGTCGGAATATGGACGAGACCCAGATTCATCATCTTTCTACTAGTCACATTGAGCCTACACTCTTAGGCTATCTTAAAAATGCATATCATATTTCCAACTTTGCAAAGTATTGTGCATTAAATCAATTAAGCTCTGAACATGTTCATTGCCACAGTCAGAATATGTGAAGGACTTATTTTGACTTAATACACATTTTTCCAACAAATTTCTCAGAAAAATCTTTTCAAAGTGCATTCATACATCCAAATCATCTGTATCATGGCATCATCTGCTTTTCTCGAGAAAACTTCAGTCCATGGAAATCAGTTTCTCAAGAAACTTCTAAAATTTTCAAAGTTGGATTTTCCAAGTCAGGTTTTTCCGTGATTTTCCATGAAAAATGTTATTTTCTTAAGATTCTTTTCAAATTTCTCATCTTTCTCAAAATCAAAATCGATTTCCAAGTATTTCAAGGTTAAGATTCTCAGGGTTTCAATTTCCTGAGTTTCAATTTTTCTTCTCTAAAGAGTTTTCCAATGAATTTTGCTCATTTTCCTGTGAAACTTTTCAAAGCTAGAATTTTCCTGATCAACATTTTCTCTTCCCGTGTTCACCTCTTTCTCAAGAATCACTTCTATTTTCCCTAGATTTTCAACCATTCATGATTTTCCCAAATCTTCATAAATTTTCTCGAGATTTCAAATCCTTTTTATTAGAATTTCTTGAGAGTCTGAATTCCACATTTTTCCTGAGAAATGCTTTTCAACTCCAAATGTTTTCTAAGCATACCTCATATTTTTCTAACTTACATTTTACCAAATTTCATAGCACATTCCTGAATTCTCTGTGCATTTAGGATAGAACACGATTTTGACAATTTAGCTAAGTCAAGCACATTTTTGGTCCTTGGTTTGATTACCCCTGTTAAAGGCGGCAGGAACGGTCGAACCTCGTACCGACAGGTCGAGCCCTATCCCATGGATTTTCCCGCTATTTTAAAAAACGGAGGCGAGTATTTCAAAACCATTTTCCAAAATCCGGTCAAGTTTGACCTGCAAAAGCATTTTCCTCTCTCTCCCGAAAGGAAGGGAAGACGGAAAAATTTTGCGACGACAACACCAATTCAGTTACGCCGATATACCAGAACCAAAATCCGAGGTACGTGGTATATAATTTCAACTCTGGTTCTAAGGTAAGGTTTTCCAACATCCTTGGGCGCCTACCGATATACTTCGGACTGTGGCCCGCGGTACGTGGTAGGGGGGCGTTAACCCAAATAAGTGGCCCAGTTGTGAGGCTCTGTCCCAAACTAGGGTTCTGGAAGAGAGCCCAGCAACGTGAAGACCGGGTAATAGTAGGTAAGTGAGGTTTGAAAAACAAGAAATAAAGGGCTCTAAGTCCTAGAGAGATAGATTTTTGAAAATCTTTGAAGAAACATACATTGTTTGCATTCAGATCCTAAATTGAGGAGGGTTGTATTTAGACCTAAGTCTATGTGAGCATGAAATTATCTCCTTAATCTGGTCCTACCAAACCATGCCTAGTCTATATGCAGTCAATGTCAGCTAGGTTAGAATCTAGGCTCCTAGGTTTGCATGATATCAAAAGTAAAAGGGCTGACATTTTGTGAACACAATTTCGATAATTGAACTAAATCAAGCACAATTTTGGTCAGACAAGGACAGGTTCCATCACGGTCGCCAAACCTGTTATCGTCGCAAAATTTTTCCCGTCTTCCCTTCCCCGCAGAAGAGAGAGGAAAATGCTTTCGCGATTCAAACTTGACCGGATTTTGGAAAATTGTTTTGAAATACTCACCTCCATTTTGAAAATCATGGGAAAATCCATGGGATGGGGCTCGACCTATCGGTACGAGGTTCGACCGTTCCTGTCGCCTTTAACAGGGGTAATCGATCCAAGGACCAAAATTGTGCTTGACTTAAATTATCGAAATTGTGTTCTATCCTAAATGCACAGAGAATTCATGCATGTGCTATGAGATTTTGTAAAATATAAGTTGGAAAACTATGATGTATGCTTAGAAAACATTTGGAGTTGAAAAGCATTTCTCAGGAAAAAGATGGAAATCAACCTCTTAGGGAACTCAGATGAAAGTATTTGGAAATCATCAGAAAGTTTATGAAGATGTGAGAAAATCCTGAGAAAATGGAGAGAATTCTCGAGAAAAGAGGAACATTAGAAAAGGAAAATATTTGTCAGGAAAACTCTGACTTTGAAAATTTTCTTTGGAAAATGATTGAAATTCATTGGAAAACTCTTTTGAGAAGGAAAATCAAACTTAGGAAATTGAAATCCTGAGAATATTGTCCTTGAAATATCTGAAAATCAATTTTGATTCCTGAGAAAGATGAGAAATTCCTTTTGAAAATGAATCTTAAGAAAATAACATTTTCAGGGAAAATCACGGAAAAACTTGGACTTGGGAAATCCAACTTCGAAAATCTTCATAGATTCTTGAGGAATCGATTTCCAGAGAATGAAATTTTCTTGAGAAAATCATGAGAAAAGCAAATGATGCCCTAATGCAGATAATTTGAATGAATGAATGCACTTTGAAAAGATTTTCTGAGAAATTTGTTGGAAAAATGTGTATTAAGTCGAAATAAATCCTTCACATATTCTGACTGTGGCCATGAACATGTTCAGGGTTTAATCGATTTAATTCACAATATTTTGCAAAATTGAAAATATGATGTGCATTTTCAAGATAGCTTAAGAGTGTAGGCTCAATGTGACTGGTAGAAAGATGATGGATCTGGGTCTCATCCATATTCCGACTAGGGCCGTAAATATGGACTTCACCGAATTCATCAACTCTCTAAGAGTTGGTGCACGTGCCATCCGTGTACATCCATGGTGATTTTGTAAAATGAGATATATGAATCATAGAATCAGGATATCACAGGAATCAAACTACATGAGATGCATCCTAATCTAAGCAGTAAAAGTAAATATTATTCCAAGTTTGATTATTACATCTCTGTCATAAATCAAAATAAATGAAATAAAAAAATACATAGTGTGAAAGAATCAGCATCCTCCAGATTCTCCTGCAAAATGAGAATTAGTACAAGGAATGGATATACAAGATAACCAAGGAAATTGGCATATATAGAACATGTACACCGAAATATATAGGTATATTTATCTAAATACTCAAATTTATACTAAATGACATGTGATAATGAAGGTATATTTACAGGAGAACATCTGCCTAAATGCTTATGCCTGAAAAACAAATGTATATGAAAAGGTCCCTACATACATATAGGTATATATATAATATATATAGATACACATGTACATATATATAGATATATTTACATATATAGATATATATGCTTATAAAGGGAAATATACATAATTCTAAAATTTCCATATGTAATGGGGGAAATACCAGTTGAAATGGTATGCTGATAAACCTCACTCAAATGGGTTGTTGATCACCCATTATTTCCTGCAAAACTGGTTGCTATTCATCTCTTGTAACTTACACAAATAGGTAATAGTCAAATTTCATTAAACCCCATTAATTTTAAGACCTACTATCGACTAACTGGTTTTTAACCATTTGATGACCAAAACCCATTTGCTAAAACTCCGAAATAAGGTAGGGAAATAAATTTCCCTGTTTAGTAGCTAACTCTTAATTATTGGGCTGATATTAACATAAATATGGATGCAAAAGGGGATCAACTGCTTGTACTAAACAGCCTCAGCAGATGTATATTCATAATGACCACCATGATAAAGAGGCCCTGGGTGATACCATTCACAGAGATACAGTATAGGTTTTACATCTACTCTGTTGGACAAAAGTAGGATACGTGGGTTTACAGACGCTAAGAAGAAATAACAAATGAGGACTTGGGAGAAGATGTAAGCAGCTATACAAGTGGTACAGTGTGAAATACATTTAGTCTGCTATCAATATACAGGAAATTGAACAAAGAAGATAGAACTATAACAATAGATAAGCTGTAGGTAGAAAAAAAAATTCTGCAATGTACTAAATACAGGAACTAACCTCATCACCTATAGATATTTTAAATGATCTGTTATAATACAACAAATCACACTACCTAAACTTATGCCACTTAAATTTATAAGGTCAGCTCTACCAATGCTAAATTTAATTGCATAAAACTGGAACCTAATGAAGCTATAAACTGACTTTGACACAACATGTTATAAAAAAGAAACAATGTATCAAAGAAAAGAACTAATTAGCTGAAATTATAAGGTAGTGATAGCTATATAAAATACAAACATACCCATGGATATATTACAAATAAGATATACAGGGGAAAGATAAACCATTTCTGAATATTAAGGTGAGATAATATCCTGTATACAACCTATGGCTTGGAAAATGAATATATACGATCACACCAAAGTTGAGTTTAGTCATGAGGGTATACCGCAACTATGCAAATGAAGTGATGATATGCAGAACCTGTCTCATGTAGCTTTTGCTATTTGTTTTACTAATGCAGGAAACCAATTTACAGCAATCGATTATTTCATTTTCTGATCAAACAAATGCAATTTGCTGTAATTGATATGTGAATGGCAAGATATGAGATACCTAGGCTAAGGGAAATATAGATTACAGGAAATTAATAAACTAAATAAATGCCATGAGAGATATACTGTAAATAAAATGCACGACAGAGGGAAGAAGGACCAATGTTCATGGCTGAATATGTATAGGCTATTGAAATGGGGTTCAGTCCATGAAAAGGAGGGAACACCTCATTCCTTTAGCCTGCAGATGAAAAACTTTTTCAGACATTCATTTCAAAACCCTATTATTACGTTAAAATTGAGACCCTAAATGGCCCTTTATCTTACAATAATTTCAGCTAATCAAATTGGCAACAAAATTTTTATTTAGTAAAACATACTGAAATGGAGATAAGAACACAACCAAGTGTTACCTTGTGAATCCTCTGTTCCAAACGACCTGCAGAGAGCCGACAAAGGTCAGTCTTCTGCTGCGGGGCTGGAGGAAAAGAGTAGCAAAAAGGATTGGCTTTCTATGGCTGGGCTGAAGGAAACTGGGACGGCTGGATCTCTGGTTGGTGGACTGAAGAAAAAGAGGGAACAGCTAGATCCCCTGCACCGTGTGACCTGCTGCTGGGCTGAAGGTGGATGAGACGGCTGGATCTCTGGCTGGTGGACTAAAGAAGGGGCAGCAACCTGCGTCAGATGATCTTGCAGTCAGCTAGCAAGGATCGTTCCTCTGCTGCTGGTGGGCTGAAGGCAATGTGAAGGAAGATGATGGCTGGATATCCTACATCAAACGATTTGTAGGCTGCAGAAGAAGGGCGATTCTGCAGCTGCTGGGCTGAAGGAAGATGGGCAGCAGCTTTGCCTTCTGGACTCTTCAATCTAGATGTTCAAGACCAAATCCCCAATGGGGCACCCTCCACGACAGAAAAACTCCTGCAATAAGAAAGCCAATCCAAAAATCACTCGGTCTTCCCCCCTTTTCGATCAATATCTCCCCCTTTTTGGTGAATCCTCTGTGATAAGAAAAGAAAAGAAGCCCCCTTTTCAATCGGCTAGGCTCTCCCTTTTAAAGTTTTTCAGCTCCTTCCATCAAAAGATCAGAGCTTTCCCTTTTGAAATTCTGTTACACCTCTTTTTGAAAATTTTGGCAAAGGCGTGAAACCGATGCCTCATTAATTTTGAAAAATTTGCTGTTTAAAAGAGGACAGTTTTATCTTTTTCAAAAGATTTTGATTCATTTACCTAAGGTTTAGGTAACCTAAATATTTTGGGAAGGTATGGCTGTGGCGCCGTTTTGAGGCCGTTTCTTAAAAAAATGAATAGTAAAAAAAAAAAATTAAATGGGAGATGCCACCTCAGCCAACTTTTTTTTTTTTAAATTCTTTTTGAAAATAAAGTTTTATTTTGTTTTGGCAAATCTTTTATTTTCAAGTGGGGTGCCACATGTGTGTGCGCCCACGAACTATTTATAAGATAAAGAAAAGAAATAAAAAGAAGAGGAATTTACAAATTTGGTGCTATCTCCGGGTGAGTCCCGCTTGAAAATAAGAAACTTACCTGAAAATCTGAGTGTGATGCTAGTTCAAAGGTGGGTTCCGCTCCATTTATTTGAAAATAAAAAATAGAAGAAATAACTTCTTTTTTGAATTTTTTTTATAATACGAGATAAAACTTTGTTTGTTTTCAAGAATTTGGAAAAAATTGGTTTTTCAGGGCAAAAATATGGATAAAAAAAATACAGAAATTTTGTAAAAGAGATTTAAAGTCTTTTTGCAAAAAGTTTTGAGATAAAATCTTTAAAATCAATATCCAAATATCCAATTTGTTTTCCTGAGAAAAACTTTTGTAATTCGGAGTCCTGGGGGTAAAATGGGAAAAATTGGTAATTTTGAAGACCCAGGGTTTTGAAAAAATCAATTTTGAAAAGTTTAAAAATCAAATCTGGATTGACAATTTTGAAAATCAGGAGTTCTGGATCTCAAAATGACATGCTGTGCAGTGAAATGATGCAAAGTGTTCATGCAATGCTATGCAAAGACATATTCTATGAAATGTCCTTCTGAATCTAGAATTGGAAAATCTAACTTCTTGTCAGGAATAGGATTTTGAAAATTTGCAGCTTGAAAATGTTTCTGAACCTAAATAGAAATTTTGAGGCTCAAGAATGAAATTTTAGACTTTCTGCAAGGTACAATCTAAAAAAAATGACCATTTTGCCCTTCATTGATTCCAGAGAACTGAAATGTGATGATTGGTGGAGATGTCAAGAAGGTGAGTGAAAATTTGGGGTGCTTATAGTCCCATTTGGGAAAAAGGGGCCTGGGCCCCTTTGTCTAGTTTGTGCGTTGGGTCACCCGGGGCCAAGGGCACCCAGGTTGGCCAAGCCCTTTGAGGGTCTGGTCTAGACCTCGAGTTCAGACCAAAACCATTGTTGGAACCCTTTGGTCCGGCCCTAAGGGTCAGACTTGAGTCCCAGCATGGTTGGCCCAGCCTTGACCTCAAGGCAGTCACCTAAGTGCGGGCTGCTCCAGAATTTCTTTTTTTTTTTTCAAGCCCCACTGTACCTCCTTAGGGATTGGTCTGAACCGTGGGTTCACACCTTACCTCCCAGCAACTGCGTGGTCTGGTCCAAAGGACCAGACCTAGGACAGACCTTTCTCCCACTTTGCTCGGCGCCACGAGCCTACCAGGTACTAGCCACCTTGGTGGTCCGATTCAGGCTCACCCGATCTACCCAAGAGTCTGGCCTGAACCATGGGTTCAGACCAAGACTCTTGACAGACCTAGTGGTCTGGTCCAGATGACCAGACCAGCACACACCTACCCATTGCAGTATGACTGCAATAGGCTACCGAGTGCCAACTGCACTCGGGTCCCTAGTAGTGTTGGTGCCCATTTCTGCCTACTGTCACCATCGGTGGCCATTTGATCCCAATCAAGACCCTCGAGCGTGGCCGAACCACAGCCTTGGTCTGCTCCAAATGACCATACCCGAACCCCTCTCTTTTTCCCGCATTTATTCATAAACCAATTAGGATTTTGGGTATGTGTGGATCGCAGTTGCGAGCAATCAGCTCACACACACATGTATATGGATGCATATACATGTGTAATGTGTAAGTATATATATGAATATATATATATGCTTAAGTATATGTATATAGGTATATGTTTAGGGTTGGATGACGCAGGTCGATTACCTATGGGAAGCTAGTTGGACACATGGCACCTTCGTGCTTTGACCAAATGTTCCCGCGATAAACCTTTAAACTCCGATGTGAGTTATGTCATATAAGTGTTTTACCTTGTGACTGTCCAGACGAATAGCCAAAATTGACTACGAAATTGTAGTGAATCTCGTACTTTTCCTTGATTTCAGTTCCAACAGTTTAATGTGTAAATAGGTGAGCACTATTACAAAACCCCACGTATATAAAGCCCTACATTTGTTACAAGTTCCTGACGATGTTTCATACCTTTTTATCGAGTCCGCAGGCGCGGCATCCAAACCATGGAGATGCTAATGTTATTCCCATAAGTTGGGAATATCCTAGATTTCATACTTGACACGTAAGTGTGTCAAACTGTGTAACCTAGAAAAGGTGAGATACTTATATATATCTTTCATGATTTTAAATACATTGGTTCTCCCGCAAGAGAGGCGATACACCATGTGCGATAATGGGATTCACATACGTATGGGAATCTGTGATCATCGCAGAATTTTTCCTCTCTGTAATATTCTCTCTCTTCCTTCTCTTTTCCTTTCCAACCTCTTATTTTCCTCCTTTTTGAAGGGAGAAAGATAAAAGACAGAAAGAAAGAGAGAAGAAAAAAAAAAAGAAAAAGGAGAGAAGAGGAATTCTTTTGCGGGTCTCACATGACCTTAATTTGAAAACATTTAGAAATTTAACTCGCCTCCGTTTTTTTTGAAAATATTGCGGGAAAATGGTGAAACGGGATTCGCTCGTCGATACGAGGTTCGATCATTCCTGGCGCCTTTACCAGGGGTAATCGAACCAAGGATCGAATCTATGCCTTTTGCTTTGCCTAAATATAATCTAAGAATTTATTCTAACTCTAAATGCACAAAGAATCATGCTTGTGCAATGCAAGAATGTATGCTCCTTTTGAAAGATGTTTTGAAAATTTTCAAGTATTCTGAGATGAACTTGGTAAAGGAATGAAGAAATGATTGAATTTTAACTTAGAGCTTGAGATAGATCAGAAAGTTCTAAGCTTTTGAAGTAAATCAGGATTTGGAAGAATAAATGAGAAAGAATGACTTGAAGCTTTGAAATGAAAGGAAATGAAGTTTCAAAGTCAAAATCGACTTTGAATTTGGATTTGAATTTAGAATACTTGAGATGGAATTGAATTTGGATTTTTAAATTTGGAATGGATCTGAGATAATCAAATGGTATTTAAGAATAGAAATGGATTTAAGGGATTCAGATTAGGTCCGAAAATGGATTTAGAATCTAAAATTGGAATTGGATTCCGGATCCTAAACAGAAAGGGATCCGAGATTTGGAATTCCAGATGGACTTGGGTTCTGGATCCTAAAATGGAGTGGATCTGAAGTCTTAGATCCAAATGTAGAATTGGGTTCTGGATCCTAGAATGGATTTGGATCTGAAATTTTGAATGGAATTGGATCCAAGATGGAATTTTGGACCTGAAATCTGAGATCCAAGATAGAGCTGAACTCTGGACCCTAAGATGGAATTGGATCTGAAGTCTGAGATCCAAGGTAGAATTGGATTCTGGATCCTAAGACGGATTTGGATCTAAAGTCTAAGATCCAAAGTGAATTGGGTTCTGGATCCTAAGAATTGGAATTTGGATCTGAATCTGAGATCCAAAGGTAGAATGAGGATCTGGATCCTAAATAGAATTTGGATCTGTAATCTGAGATCCAAAAGGGGAATGAAGATCTGGATCTTAGATGGAGTTTGGATCTGTAATTGGAGATCCAAAGTGGAATAAGGACTTAGACCCTAAATGGAATTTGGATCTGTAATTGGAGATCCAAAGTGGAATGGAGTTTATACTTGGAAATCTGGATCCAAGTTGAGACTAGGATTTGACTTTGGAAAAAGTCCAAATAGGACCTTTAAAGATGATCTGGGTTTTGAAAATCCAGATTGAACTTGAGAAGGTTTGGATTTTGAGATTCAAAGTCAATCCCAACTTTGATTTAAACTTTGAAGAAAAACTGGATTTTGAATCAGAAGATGAATTAGAAACTTCAAAGTTAAATTGAACTTTGAAGTTGAATTTTGAATTGAGTTAGAAATTTGAAGTTTTGAATATAAAATGATTTCGGAATTTCAAAGTCGAATTGGACTTTGAAATTGAATTTTGGATTCTTGAAATGAGATAGAATCAGATTTGAATAAGAAGAATCATTTGGAATTTTGAAGAGTAAATTTTGAAAATATGATGCAATTCTATCCTATATGATGAATGAATTTAAAGAGTTTGAAATTGGATTTTGAAAAGATATTCCATTCTTTAAATGAATTAAGAATGAGATTGAAGATATAATATATCCTGACTATGGTCATTGGATATATTATATAACAATCACATTTAAAATCAAGTGAAGAATAAAATACATTTTTGGCGCTTTTATAGAATTTAAAATGAAATTAACTCTCAATATACCCTGACTATGGCCATTGGCATATATTTTGAGTTAATTTTAAGTTAAATTCTGATAAAAGAAGAAAATATTTAAGAAAAATATGATGAATTTTGAAAAATGGATCCAGTATGCATCCAGTATTATTTTATAAAAGATAAAAATACTAAGTTTTGTCCACACCCTGACTATGGCCATTGATGTGGATCATCAACTTAGTATTTATTATCTCTTACGAAATGGTGCACATGTCATTCGTGTTCCCATTTGTGAGAATTTTGAAAAGTAAAGGCAAAATGCATGAAAAACAAGTAATTCAATGATATTTACAATGCTCATTCATTTTATTCTAATACTTGAAATATAGAATTCTCGTTATGGTCTAACTATCACAATATTGAATCAAATAAAGAATTTCTAAGCTAAGAAGAGAATTGCACTTTCCATATATTTTCCGCAACAACATTTAATTAGCACAATACAAAAGAAGTTTTGTGGACGGAAATTTTATAGAATATCATGGTGAATATAAATGATGAGAGGATTTATATATATATATACCCATGTGTTATGCACGTGAGGACGCCTACATGAGTTAATACATGTGTTAAAAAAAAACATACATAATCAAGCCTATGTGAGACTAATTACAAGTGATCAATAAGGATGCTGATGCACCATGTGGGCATCGAGAGGAAGGACCATCATAACTGGAGAACTATATTATGTAGGAGACAAATGGAGAATGGAATGAGGGCTGTACAATAGGTGATATATAGAGAAAATGGTCAGCCACCACAGTGCTGGCACCTGCTATAGATGCCAAGATAAAGTCACAACAAAATTTTGTTGAGGATTTGTGAGAGTTACAGCAACATTGGGCCATTGCTGTGGATATCAAAAAAAAAAGGAGCACACCAGCACGTTGGTACCGGTGTAGGCACAGTATATCTATAATCCAAGTCCTGCTAATTCTAGATATATAACCAACGGACTTTCATACAGCAATGATTTACAGTAGAGTTTTACTGTAAAATCGTGACAAATTCACAGTTTACAGTGAGATTACAATATGAGCATTTAAATGTGACAGGACCTTAACTAAAAATGCGAAAATTATATAGTAAGCCTAGGTAACTACAACCTGGAATCCGATTTAGGATGGTTTGAACTGCACGATAATGCTATGACATATTATGAATGCTAAAACCTAACATTAAGTGAATATGAAAACTCCAGTCAATCAATAATATTTAGTTGGAGAGTAACTGTTTGCTGAAAATTAGTGATGAAAATTTCAGTTAGATCACTCAGTTCTTATTTTCTAAGATTCTCAATAGTATTAAAAAAAAGAAGAAGAAAAATACAGTAATGAAATTCAAAAAAGCATAACGAAATTTGGATAAAAGGGAAACAATAATGCTTAAATACAAAGCTTGGATGTAAAATACAGTAAATAGCCACTGCAATATTTAGCATAAATATGAAAATATTCAATGATAGCTGGAAAAAAAAAAAAAAACATACCTTACTGGAGAATGGTGACACCTATTATCCAATTTACTTCTCTGATTAATGCGAGGTATGAACAGGTACGGAGTAGGAGCATGTGCTGAGTGAGTACCAGAGTTTTGCACAGAGACAAGGTGATTTTCTATAAAAAAAAAATGGAAGTCAAATACAACAGCTTAGCACATTATCAGGATATACATGGAAGGTTATCAAACTTTCAATCCCTGCAATTCAAATTCTGTAATCCTGAGTAACAAGCAGGAAATTCACTTAATGGAAGGTCACGATACCGCCTTTGTTCTTGAGCCCTTTGCGATCGGTACCCTGCTAGCAATGATCTTGATAACCATTCACCGGAAGTATTGGATGATCATTGTTCTATTACTGATGATTACCACGTAGCACCCAGTCAAGTGATCCACAGAAAATTGCCTTATACCCGATTTCATATTTACCTTTAGTTTGATTAATGGTCTGATTTACAATGATTGATTAGCTCTCAGCATGTTCTCGGTTTGCAAGACACCACTATTAGCATATTCACCATGAAGAGCCATCATTAGTCACAAGGTTCCATGATTCAATATAGAAAGTATATTTTCCACATTTCTCTATGTATAGGGAATACACTGAAGATGCTGGAGCTCAACTACATTCCAGAAATGAAGGTATCTTTATCTTTACAGGAATTTGCCTAACGCTCATAGGGTAAGAGATACGACTTATGGTGTGATAATTCAGTACCCAACTCGTGGGACTATATTATCATGATTTGAAGAACCAACTCAGGTAAAAATACCCCACAGAAGCTTAAGATCAAGCTTGATCTTTGCACTCTAAAGGTGATTTTATCACATTATCATTATGGACATATCAAATACAATGCTTCTCAGCAAGAATGACTACCACAGAAACTAAAAAAAGGAATCTAGCTTAAATTATGCAGTCCAACATTATCATTAAGAACATACCAATATACGCATGATGCACACTGTTAAACCATTGGCCACAAACAAGATCTTTTTTTTTGTAAAAGCAATATCAGAGCATTGTCTTGGAATGACTGTTTACTAATAATTTGACTATTCAAATTCCAGAATTATCAGAAAATAAATAAGGAGTAGGTGCTTACCTTGATTCTTCTGGTATTTCTATTGCACAGCGGCTTCACACCAATGTAGTTGGTACTGAGGGTTATGGCTATGCAGGAAGTTACGAATCTAAGTTAGGACCTTTCAGCAAACCCAGACATCGCTTGATGAGGGCCGATCCATGATATGTCTCTCCTTCAGTGGGGACTGCATGAGCCAGATGACCCTTCCCAGTAGGTTCGCTCTTGATATATTTTTCTTTTAACAGTTAATTATTGAAAATAAGCCCCTGTACCACTTGAAACCAAGAACAATTTAATAAAGTAATGCAAGATGTGGCATACGAATGAAATATAATGAGATGGAGCATGGTGAGGCCAGAGAGGGTAATTCAGGCAACATGGTAGTGCAAGCTAGGAAACTGGACGTCAGATGCTTTACCATAGAGCACCATAACTTATACTCTGGGAGAATCCAAACGAAAGGCATGCCACCAGTGGATGCCTTAACAGTGATGATGCTGATGGGGACAAAGATAATGTGGCCAGTGCCACTGCTCAATGTACCGAGTGTAATATCATCAATGTAACAAATCAAAGAAATATCGTTGGATTGTATTCAAGCATATTGATAAACTCATCGACCAAACTCTTCAGGGATGCATCTTTTATCTTCAATAATCTTCAAAGGGGAATTCATAATATAAATCAATAAGTGATGCAAATGACTCTTTCGTGAAGGACAGGCTTCTCTAACGACTGAGGGACAAATTCAGCACAAATTAAAACAAAATATAAATGGAATAGAACATTGTCAGAGGATTGCAATGAGGTGGATAAAAGGAAAATGGATATCAATGTATATAATGCAGCAGAGGTAAAATGTTAGGCATTATTGTGTTTACTTAGTCCATCAGGCAAACCAACAAAACTACTGAAAGTGACGATGATGAACAAATCGAAAGGGATCCTCAGCAACAAACAATAAATTGAGAAAGAAAGAAGAAAGAAAGACAGAAAATTAATAAATGAAAATGAAAAGGCTAACAAATATTACAAAATATGAGATAGGAAGACAATCTCAGGAAATATAGATCGATAAAAAAAAAAATGTCAAGAACAGAAGGTGATGGCTATATCAAAACAGGAAATAGCCTAGCCGAAAATAGTATATACAAGTACTAAATGTAAAAAAAGTATGAGAGGTATAGAGAGTAAAACGATGAAGGAAATATCGACCATAAACTGGTATTATCTAAACTGCAGGAATTCAACAAAGATGAACAATAAAATAGAATAAAATAAGGTGGATGTTGGAATTAATCATCCCTTTCCTGTTGCAAAAAGATGAGTTGAGATTGCACAAGCAACTCAACATCATCGAAGGTGGGTAAATGAGGGGAAAATTAGAAAATCAAAGGTAAAGCGTATAAAGTAAAGGAAAAAGGATAAAACTAGTACAGAGGTAATATCAAAGATCGGATGAATCGACGATGCCATTGCGAGGCATCGTCGGTCATCAGTTTAAAGAAGAAAAAGAATACTTCTAAAAAAAAAAGAGCAATAATACAGAAATAGAGGAAGAGAGAGCAATACTAAAAAAAATAAAAGAAGATGAATCACTTACCTGTAGCCTTGCTGCAGAAGTTGCTTCTTCCAATTGGCGGAGAAGGGAATCAGCGGGAAGAAATTGATATAAGGGAGATCGGAGGAAAAAGGAAAGAAGGGAGCAAATGAAAAAAATGTGATTAGTCAGAAAGGGGAATCAAAGAAGAGAGGAAGAAGGCAGAGCCAGAAGGGTGGAGGGGTGAAGGCGATGCTGTAGGGTTTGCTCATCGTCCCCTTCTTAAGGAGAGGGGACGATGGTTCGGGAAGGGCAGGTAGTTGAGGATGAAGGGCCCAGGTGACGGCCACTGGTGATGGAAGGATGAAGGAGGTGCGATGGGCAATGGAGGAGAGAGAAAGAGAGAGGGGCGAGGAAGAGAGCGCGGCCATCCTCTCTCCGAAGTTTTCCCCTAAGAGAAACCCTAAGAAGGTTTCTTTTGTAAAAATTGTTGGTTTTTCCAAAAAGAGACTCTGTGTGAAAATATTTTTCATAAAACGGTTTTAAATTGATTTTTTTAGCAAAATTGATTTTAAAAAGCTTAAACTTATTCATTTTTCTTGAAATTTTCCATATTTTTTGGTTTTTGTGTTATTTTTCAATTTTTTTGTATTTTTAGAATAAAATCCTAAAGTTTGTGAGAAAACAAAGGTTAAAACCATTTTTTTTGTATTTTTGCAAAAAATATTTACAAAAGGGAATTTTTCTGAGAATTTTAAAAGCCATTTTGAGAAAATTTCTTCAGAAATGGGTTTTGATCCGGATTTTGAGGAAATATGGACTTAAAGTGCTGGATTCGGATCCGAAGTTGATTTTGAATATATCAATATGGATTTTAATTCAGAGAATCTGAAGAAATGATGTGATTTTCTCAGAAAACGGGGTTAGGGGCAAAAAGGGTTATTTTTACAAAACTTTGAAAAATTTGGGGTGTTCACAGATGCCCCTCTTTGCTACTAAGCCGGTTGAGAGCCAAGCTTAGTGGCAAAGACAACACTCCAAATTTTGAAAATGCCCCAGCCAGCAGGTCTGAACTGGGTGTGGAAGAATTATTTTGAAAATATGGTTTTTCAGGCTTAGAACCTTATCCTGAATGGTTTTGGGGAGACGAAATCCTCGAAATGATATGATTGAGTAAAAGATGAGGAAATCGTGATGGGACTTCAGATGGAAATTTCGAAATGGTGGGAAATGAGAATTTTGATCAGGTCTCGTGGGTGAGACAAGATACTCTTATCGGAATGATTCAGGTTTTAGCCCTTAACCTGGATGGGACGAAAATATATCGAGATGAATTTGAAATGAGGAAAGGAATACACAAGGGTCTTGATGGGACATTTTTGGAAAATGTCTTGTGAAATGAAGCTCAAGTGGAATCCTATCTTGGATGGATATACAAAGCATGGGTTCCTTGATGGGAAGAACCATGATGGGACTGGAAGAAAACATCTCGTCAAATCGCGGAATCTCATTGGAATGTGACTCAGGTTTAACCCAAACCTGCAAGGAAGATACCTCGCGAAGCGAGGTTCCGGGTTAACTCTTAATCTGGATAGGAAATCTACCATACGGGTTTCTCAAAAATGGAGAAAGCACGATGGGACCTTCGAAATTTGGACGAACAAATCCGAGAAGGGGTTTTTGCGAAAGGAGCAAATATAGGGTTCCTAAAGCTTCGAAAAGGGGAAGAAATGGGGCGTCTCGTTGCTGAGACTGAAATAGCTTTTGAAATCAAAGAATCTTTCGCAAATGGTTCAGGTTTGACCCTTATCCTGAGTGGGTCGTCCATACGGAATTCTTAAGTGAGAAAACCGTAATGGGACAGGAAGAGATACTTCCTCTGAAGCAACTCTTTTTGGGAAATATAAACAACTCTAGGTTGCATCAAAATGGATATTGAATGTTTATTTTATTTTTAGAATAGCTAGAAAATTTTGCCAATAAGATAAAATCATAGTAGATTCAAACGCTTGGAAATGTGCACGTATGTGCAAAAGATATTCTCTCTTTTACCTAGAGTATTTCCCCCAAATGAGGTTAACTCCTCAGTTCTAAGAGTCAAATTCAAAATTTTAGCACTGATGATTTTCTTCAAGGAAGCTATCCATTTCCCTGATATGAGAATAAAAGAAATATTCTTAATTTCATAAAAGCAGGAAATGAAGAGATATTGATAAAAGAATTTTGCATGAGAAAAGATGACTTCTGGCAACTTCGGCAGTTTGATATCTGGGTGTTTTCCCACGATGATCTTTTTGCACTCTTTTGAGTCATTGGGCTTTCTCGTTTTTTCACATCATCCTTCATTTGGATGTCCCGACTTTTCTCTCTTTTTCAGGGAAGGGTACGTCACAAGCTCCTTCATCTTGGAGATGCTCCGGTCCTTCTTTCTCTCAGGGATGATATTGGCTCAAAAGGTCTTTAGATGATAGCAGAAATCAAATATCTTTTAGGGTTTTGTCGGTAGGTTCATCGCACTCGCCTTCATCTTGACGGTGATCTGAACTTTCCCTGGAAGGATCCGTCACAAACTCCGTCATCTTGGAGATGTTTCTAATCTTCTTTGGCCCCGGGGGTCCACTCGCTTAATTCGCCTTCATCTTGACGATAATTGAGAGATCCCTTTTGCGGATATTTGATTGCAACTTTTAAACGAAATGAGAAGATATGGGTTGAGTGGATTCTTTTTATAGCTCAAGATATTTCCACTGCCTGATTGTCAGAAAGTCATTTTAAAATATGCACCATAGCCAAGATCAATATCAATTCTCTTCTGGCTTTTCAACATCATTGAAGATTTCTTTTATTGATCATATCGAGGACATTTCTTACATCCTTTTGGTTGATCAACAGGGAAAGATTTGAATTTTACCTCTTTTCGCAAAAAGTTTCACCTTTTTGGAAGGAAATAGAGGAGGTAATCTGAGAAAATTCTTTTCGTGCAGTCAGACTTTTAGAATCAACTAATGCTTTTAGCAAATTGGCAAAGTTTTCACGAATTTCTTGTGAAATAATCACTCAATATAGATTTTGATGAGACATTTAGCTGTAATTTAAAGAAATGGTGCAAGAAATCAGACTTTAGAAAACTGGACTGATGAAATATATTAGGTTTTGGAAATCCCGACCAGTTTACGAGAAACTGGATTTTTGATAATCCTGACCAGTGCTGGATTTCAAATCCCGACCAGTGAAAAATACTGGATTTCAAATCCTGACCAGTTGTGACAACTGGATTTCAAATCCCGACCAGTTATAAAAAACTGGATTTCAAATCCTGACCAGTTATGAAAACTGGATTTCAAATCCCGACCAGTTATAAAAACTGGATTTCAAATCCCGACCATTGAAAAATACTGGATTTCAAATCCCGACCAGTGAAAAATACTGGATTTCAAATCCCGACCAGTGAAAAATACTGGATTTCAAATCCTGACCAGTTGTGACAACTGGATTTCAAATCCTGACCAGTTATGAAAACTGGATTTCAAATCCCGACCAGTTATGACAACTGGATTTCAAATCCCGACCAGTGAAAAAAATACAGGATTTCAAATCCCGACCGGTTATGACAACTGAATTTTAAATCCCGACCAGTGAAAAAAATACTGGATTTCAAATCCCGACCAGTTATGACAACTGGATTTCAAATCCCGACTAGTGAAAAATACTGGATTTCAAATCCCGACCAGTGAAAAATACTGGATTTCAAATCCCGACCAGTGAAAAATACTGGATTTCAAATCCCAACCAGTTGTGACAACTGGATTTCAAATCCCGACCAGTGAAAGATACTGGATTTCAAATCCCGACCAGTGAAAAATACTGGATTTCAAATCCCGACCAGTGAAAAATACTGGATTTCAAATCCCGACCAGTGAAAAATACTGGATTTCAAATCCGGACCAGTTGTGACAACTGGATTTCAAATCCCGACCAGTGAAAGATACTGGATTTCAAATCCCGACGAGTGAAAAATACTGGATTTCAAATCCTGACCAGTTGTGACAACTGGATTTCAAATCCCGACCAGTTATAAAAACTGGATTTCAAATCCCGACCAGTGAAAAATACTGGATTTCAAATCCCGACCAGTTGTGACAACTGGATTTGAAATCCTGACCAGTTATAAAAACTGGATTTCAAATCCCGACCAGTGAAAAATACTGGATTTCAAATCCCGACCAGTTATAAAAACTGGATTTCAAATCCCGATCAGTGAAAAATACTGGATTTCAAATCCCGACCAGTTATGAAAACTGGATTTTGAAAATGAAGGATTTAATCTGATGGTTTGAAAGTGATTGAATTTGGGAGATTATAACCCGAGGGTTGAGAAAATGATAAGATTTTGAGGATATTACAAACAGAGGTTGGGAAACCGATAGAATTGTGAGATTGGAGAAACTTGAAGGTTTTGGAAATGATAAGATTGAGAAGTCGCACCCTAAGGGTTTGATCTTGTGAAATACATGACCAGCTGGAGCTGGATCTTTTGGAAATACATGACCAGCGAGATGCTGGATCTTTTGGAAATACATGACCAGCGAGATGCTGGATCCTTTGGAAATACATGACCAGCGAGATGCTGGATCTTTTGGAAATACATGACCAGCGAGATGCTGGATCCTTTGGAAATACATGACCAACGGGACGCTGGATCTTTTGGAAATACATGACCAGTGAGATGATCGATCCTTTGGAAATACATGAAGTTTTGGGAGATTAAAGTCAGTACTTGAATTTAGAAGGAGAAAAGGTCTTTGGTCAGAAGACTGATTTTAAAAGGTTACCGGTGTGAAGATCGAGTTTTTCAAATGAGCTCAATATATGATTGAAAAGTTTGAGAAATAACCAGTGCGAGAACTGGGTTTTAAAGATGAGCTAGATTTTCAAAATGAGTTTTTAGAAGATAATTCAGGATTTATCCCCTTATCCTGAACGGGAGAAATAATAGAAAGAATACCTCATTGAAAGGAGGCATCGGGTTTATCCCTTAACCTGAAAGGGTGGGAAGAGAATAAACCTGAATCTTTGAATTTTGGAAATGGACTAGCCGGAAGGCTAGATTTTTGGAAGAAGGTCCCGCCTGGCAGTTGGGGTTTTTTTTTGAAAAAGAGGAGAATCCGAGTTGGGACTCAAATTTTCAGAAAATAAAAGATAAAGAGAAACCCGAGTTTTGAAAACTTGAATTTCTAAAGATTGTTTTCCAATGCGAGGATTGGATTCAAAAGGAAGTCCGAGTCGGAACTCGAAACTTCAAACGAAAATAATAGAGGAAAAACCCAAGCTGGAACTCGGATAAAAGATAAGGAGAAACCCGAGTTTTGAAAACTCGAATTTCTATAAAAAAAATGATTGTTTTCTAATGCGAGGATTGGATTCAGAAGGAAGTCCAAGTCGGAACTCGGAACTTCAAACGAAAATAATAAATGAAAAACCCGAGCTGGAACTCGGATAAAAGATAAAGAGAAACCCGAGTTTTGAAAAACTCAAATTTATAAAGAAATGATTGTTTTCCAATGCGAGGATTGGATTTAGAAGGAAGTCCGAGTCGGAACTCGAAACTTCAAACGAAAGAATAAAGGGAAGAGTCCGAGTGGAAACTCAGGTTTTTTGACAAAAAGTTTTAATCAAGAGATTAATTTTTGAAAATTTGCCAGTGCGAGGACCAGACCTGGGATTGAGAATGACCATTTAGAGGACTGAATTTATTTGCATATGATCTGATTGCTCCTTTATCTTAACTGGGGAGGAAATAAAATCTTGAGAAAGAACTGATGAGAAGAGATAGAAATTGATGGAAGATTTGACAAAAGAGAAGAATCAAGAAAATTTTATGGAAAGACTTCTCACAGGTAGCATTGCTCCTATGAGGGGTTTTAGGATTATCCCTTATCCTGAATGGGGATATTCTTTGAAAATAAGAATCAAGAAGAATTAATAAAATGGATGAATAAAAAATGAAAAAAATTTGATAAAACTGATAAAGATGGATAAACAAAAGGTTGATAAAAGTTGAGAAAAAGAGTTTGATCCTGCCTGCATGTGGGATCTTTAAAATGAGAGAAGAAGATGAGAAAATCATTTTTGAAAAGAAGGATTAACCACGAGAGCTAATCTTTGAAAGGGGATCATTCATAAGAGATCATCATGAGGGTTAATTTTTTGAAGCAATGATTTGAAAATCATTTTGTAGAAAATATGATCAACACGAGGGTTGATATTTGAATACAATGATTCAAAATCATTTTTTTTTAGAAAATATGATCAACGCAAGGGTTGATCTTTGAATGCAATGATTTGAAGTCAATTTTTAGAAAACATAATCAACACCAGGATTGATCTTTGAATGCAATGATTCGAAATCCATTTTTTTGGCAAATATGATCAACACAAGAGTTGATGTTTGAATGTAATGAAATCAATTTTTGGAAAATGAGATCAACACAAGGGTTAATCTTTGAAATGCAATGATTCGAAATCGATTTGTAGAAAAATATGATCAACACGAGGGTTGATCTTTGAATATAATGATTTGAAGTCAATTTTTTGGAAAATATGATCAACGCCAGGGATTGATCTTTGAATGTAATGATTTGAAAACCAAATTTTTAGAAAATATGATCAACACAAAGGTCGATTTTTGAAATGCAATAATTCGAAATCAATATGATCAACACAAGGGTTGATCTTTGAAATGCAATGATTCAAAATCAATTTGTAGAAAAATATGATCAACACAAGGGTTGATCTTTGAAAAAGGTTGTAATAAAATATTTGAACTAAGATTTTCATGGTTTTTGAAAGACACTCATAGGTAATATCATTTCTCTCATGAATGATGTCAGGATGGTCCCATATTTTTTTGAAAAAGAAAAAAAGAATTTAATGCCCCAATATAGCAAGAAGAAAGAAGTATTGAATATCAAAGATATAAAGAAAATCGACATTTCATTGATAAGCAAAAGTTGATAACAAAGCCAAATATTTACAAGTATTATAACTAAAAGAGTCACAAAAACTGGGCTGACTTGCCCCTACAAAACGACTAACAGAAAGGGAATGAAAGCGAAAACTCTCGGCATTCTCAATTCTCTGATTGGTCTGGAAAAGGTCCAATTGAAACTGCAGGTTGCTCTTCTCCTTCTTCTGGTACCAGAAGCTCTTTATCAATGTAGTCTTGCACAAGGTTTTGGAGGACAAAGCAGCGCTCTGTGTCATGCCCCCTTGCTCGATGAAACTTGCAGAAGCAATCTTTCCATTTTCCCATGATGACAGGAGGATCAACCTTTCTTGGGAGTTTGATCATGCCTTTTTCAAGCAGGTATTGGAGAACTTCTTCGATCGGCTGACCTAGAGGGGTAAGCTGACGATCATGACCCCAACCTTCATGCTTTGCTTTCTTCGACTTGTTTGACTTCTGCCGAGTGTTGACCCCTACCTGGTAGCTGGACTGAGCTTGCATGTTTAGGAGATCTGAACGCCTTTCTTCTTCGATTTTGATAAAGAGATTCTTATCAAGGCAGTCTTGAACTATATTCTTGAAGATGAAGCAATGTTCAGTGTTATGCCCTATTGCTCGGTGATACCCACAGAATTGGTCTATATATTTTCCCATGATTGTGGAAGGGCTGGCGGCTTTTGGGAGCCTGAGTAATCCGCTAGACAACATGTATTCGAGGACTTTGTCGAGCGGTTCATTTAAAGGAGTGAAATCTCGATCCTTGCTCCAATCCTTACGCTTTGGTTCTTCTTGCTTCTTGCCTTTTTGCTGAAGACTGTATTGAAGACGTTTATCATTGTTTTCGCAATGCTTCCCAATCTGGCCTTTATGTTCTCCCAAGTTATTGCCCTGGTTGCTTTGATTGCTACCCCTGTTGGCTTTAGAGTTTCCTGCGCGGATGTGGCTGTGTTCAGTCATGGGGAAGGTGACAGGCGCCTTTCCTTCCGTGGGAACTTTTCCGCAATTGGCTTCAGCTTGTTCCGACAAGATCTCAACCATCATCTTTTTGAATAATTGGTATATTGCGGGATCGATCTCACTTTTGCTGTCCTGAACCCCTCTTTTGACAAACTTTTGAGAATCCATTCCTTACTCTTTCCGCTTATAACTGGGATGTTAGAGCAGTGTAATCTCCTGAGCTTTGCCTGACTCAACTGATAGCGCTGATGCTCTCTGTAGAGCATAAACGGGCCTTTTTAGAAAAGATCTAGGAAGAAATTTTAATAAATCATAATTTGAATATGAAAACATCCCATTATGAGGGATTGGGTTGTCACCAAAATTTGCGACAACCGCATTGTTTTTCTGGAAAAGGATAGACAAGTAAAATGTGAATAAAGATAAATTTTGAAAAGGACATATCCTGACAAAAAGATGTTTTATTGTAAATGAAGGTAGTGAATAGAATATAGAAAAGAATTGCAGGCAGGATCAAAAAAAAGAATTAGAAGAAATCAAGAGAAGAAAAGGAAAATACACCTAGGTTTTAAAATAAAGAGGAAAATGTGAATAATATGCACCCAGGGTTAGAAAAATATATATAGGGGAAATATAAAACATTACACAATTTACAAATAGACAAACAAGGATGCACAAATAGCACTCCCTAGAGGCTGACTCTAAATGCAATATTTGAAATGGCTTATAGGACCTTAATCCTAACTCTAGGGTTTAGATCATTTGATTCCAATCAAGATACGCCGATATACCCAAGCCGAAGCTCGAAGTACGTGGCATAAAAATATTTCTCTGGTTCTAAGGTAATGGCTTCCCAACATCCTTGAGCACCTACCGATATACCTCGGACTATAGCCCTTAGGTACGTGGTAGGGGGGGCGCGAACCCAAATAAGTGGTCCAGTTGTGAGGCTCTCTCCCGAACTATGGTTCAGTGAGACAGCCTAGCAACGTGAAGACCAGGACAATATTAGGTAAAGAGGTTTTCAAAAAATGTTCAACATGCAAGAAATCAGATGGCTCTAATGCAAGTCCTAAAGAGATAGATTAAAATGAAGAGAAGCATACACTTGCATACATTGTTTTGGCATTCAATCCCTAAAATTGAGGAGAGTTGTATTTAAGACCTAAGTCTAATGTGAACATGGAATAATCTCCTCAATATGGTCCTACCAAACCATACTTAAATCCTATATGCAATGATGCCAGCTTTAGGACAGAGTCTAGGCTCCTAAGGTTTGCATGGAAATGAAGCTGACATATGTAGAATAAAGACTTAGATAATATCAAAGCAAAAAGAAAATGCATTAAATTCGACCGGACGGAGACGAGTCCTATCACGGTCACCAAATCTGTGATCATCGCAAAATTTTTCCTCTCTGTAATATTCTCTCTTTTCCTTCTCTTTTCCTTTCCAACCTCTTATTTTCCTCCTTTTTGAAGGGAGAAAGATAAAAGACAGAAAGAAAGAGAGAAGAAAAAAAAGAAGAAAAAGGAGAGAAGAGGAATTCTTTTGCGGGTCTCACTTGACCTTAATTTGACAACATTTAGAAATTTAACTTGCCTCCGTTTTTTTTAAAAATATTGCGGGAAAATGGAGAGACGGGATTCGCTCGTCGGTACGAGGTTCGATCGTTCCTGGCGCCTTTACCAGGGGTAATCGAACCAAGGATCGAATCTATGCCTTTTGCTTTGCCTAAATATAATCTAAGAATTTATTCTAACTCTAAATGCACAAAGAATCATGCTTATGCAATGCAAGAATGTATGCTCCTTTTGAAAGATGTTTTGAAAATTTCCAAGTATTCTGAGATGAACTTGGTAAAGGAAAGAAGAAATGATTGAATTTTAACTTAGAGCTTGAGATAGATCAGAGAAGTTCTAAGCTTTTGAAGTAAATCAGGATTTGGAAGAATAAATGAGAAAGAATGACTTGAAGCTTTGAAATGAAAGGAAATGAAGTTTCAAAGTCAAAATCGACTTTGAATTTGGATTTGAATTTAGAATACTTGAGATGTAATTGAATTTGGATTTTTAAATTTGGAATGGATCTGAGATAATCAAATGGTATTTAAGAATAGAAATGGATTTAAGGGATTCGGATTAGGTCCGAAAATGGATTTAGAATCTAAAATTGGAATTGGATTCCGGATCCTAAACAGAAAGGGATCCGAGATTTGGAATCCCAGATGGACTTGGGTTCTGGATCTTAAAATGGAGTGGATCTGAAGTCTGAGATCCAAATGTAGAATTGGGTTCTGGATCCTAAAATGGATTTGGATCTGAAATTTTGAATGAAATTGGATCCAAGATTTGGGATCCAAGATGGAATTTTGGACCTGAAATCTGAGATCCAAGATAGAGCTAAACTCTGGACCCTAAGATGGAATTGGATCTGAAGTCTGAGATCCAAGGTAGAATTGGATTCTGGATCCTAAGACGGATTTGGATCTAAAGTCTATGATCCAAAGTGAATTGGGTTCTGGATCCTAAGAATTGGAATTTGGGTCTGAATCTGAGATGCAAAGGTAGAATGAGGATCTGGATCCTAAATAGAATTTGGACTTGTAATCTGAGATCCAAAAGGGGAATGAGGATCTGGATCTTAGATGGAGTTTGGATCTGTAATTGGAGATCCAAAGTGGAATAAGGACTTAGACCCTAAATGGAATTTGGATCTGTAATTGGAGATCCAAAGTGGAATGGAGTTTATACTTGGAAATCTGGATCCAAGTTGAGACTAGGATTTGACTTTGGAAAAAGTCCAAATAGGACCTTTAAAGATGATCTGGGTTTTGAAAATCCATATTGAACTTGAGAAGGTTTGGATTTTGAGATTCAAAGTCAATCCCAACTTTGATTTAAACTTTGAAGAAAAACTGGATTTTGAATCAGAAGATGAATTAGAAACTTTAAAGTTAAATTGAACTTTGAAGTTGAATTTTGAATTGAGTTAGAAATTTGAAGTTTTGAATATAAAATGATTTTGGAATTTCAAAGTCGAATTGGACTTTGAAATTGAATTTTGGATTCTTGAAATGAGATAGAATTAGATTTGAATAAGAAGAATCATTTGGAATTTTGAAGAGTAATATTTGAAATTATGATGCAATTCTATCCTATATGATGAATGAATTTAAATAGTTTAAAATTGGATTTTGAAAAGATATTCCATTCTTTAAATGAATTAAGAATGAGATTGAAGATATAATATATCCTGACTATGGTCATTGGATATATTATATAATAATCACATTTAAATTCAAGTGAAGAATAAAATACATTTTTGGTGCTTTTATAGAATTTAAAATGAATTTAACTCTCAATATACCCTGACTATGGCCATTGGCATATATTTTGAGTTAATTTTAAGTTAAATTCTGATAAAAGAAGAAAATATTTAAGAAAAATATGATGAATTTTGAAAAAAGGATCCAGTATGGATCCAGTATTATTTTATAAAAGATAAAAATACTAAGTTTTGTCCACACCCTGACTATGGCCATTGAGGTGGATCATCAACTTAGTATTTATAATCTCTTACGAAATGGTGCATGTGCCATTCGTGTTCCCATTTGTGAGAATTTTGAAAAGTAAAGGCAAAATGCATGAAAAACAAGTAATTCAATGATATTTACAATGCTCATTCATTTTATTCTAATACTTGAAATATAGAATTCTCGTTATGGTCTAACTATCACAATATTGAATCAAATAAAGAATTTCTAAGCTAAGAAGAGAATTGCACTTTCCATATATTTCCCGCAACAACATTTAATTAGCACAATACAAAAGAAGTTTTGTGGACGGAAATTTTATAGAATATCATGGTGAATATAAATGATGAGAGGATTTATATATATATACCCATGTGTTATGCACGTGAGGACGCCTACATGAGTTAATACATGTGTTAAAAAAAAAACATACATAATCAAGCCTATGTGAGACTAATTACAAGTGATCAATAAGGATGCTGATGCACCATGTGGGCATCGGGAGGAAGGACTATCATGACTGGAGAACTATATTATGTAGGAGACAAATGGAGAATGGAATGAGGGCTGTACAATAGGTGATATATAGAGAAAATGGTCAGCCACCACAGTGCTGGCACCTGCTGTAGATGCCAAGATAAAGTCACAACAAAATTTTGTTGAGGATTTGTGAGAGTTACAGCAACATTGGGCCATTGTTGTGGATACCAAAAAAAAAAGGAGCACACCAGTACGTTGGTACCGGTGTAGGCACAATATATCTATAATCCAAGTCCTGCTAATTCTAGATATATAACCAACAGACTTTCATACAGCAATGATTTACAGTAGAGTTTTACTGTAAAAATTCACAGTTTACAGTGAGATTACAATATGAGCATTTAAATGTGACAGGACCTTAACTAAAAATGAGAAAATTATATAGTAAGCCTAGGTAACTACAACCTGGAATCCGATTTAGGATGGTTTGAACTGCACGATAATGCAATGACATATTATGAGTGCTAAAACCTAACATTAAGTGAATATGAAAACTCCAGTCAATCAATAATATTTAGTTGGAGAGTAACTATTTGCTGAAAATTAGTGATGAAAATTTCAGTTAGATCACTCAGTTCTTATTTTCTAAGATTCTCAATAGTATTAAAAAAAAAGAAAAAGAAAAATACAGTTATGAAATTCAAAAGAGCATAACGAAATTTGGTTAAAAGGGAAACAATAATGCTTAAATACAAAGCTTGGATGTAAAATACAGTAAATAGCCACTGCAATATTTAGCATAAATATGAAAATATTCAATGATAGCTAGAAAAAAAAAAAAAACATACCTTACTCGAGAATGGTGACACCTATTATCCAATTTACTTCTCTGATTAATGCGAGGTATGAACAGGTACGGAGGAGGAGCATGTGCTGAGTGAGTACCAGAGTTTTGCACAGAGACAAGGTGATTTTCTATAAAAAAAAAAATGGAAGTCAAATACAACAGCTTAGCACATTATCAGGATATACATAGAAGGTTATCAAACTTTCAATCCCTGCAATTCAAATTCTGTAATCCTGAGTAACAAGCAGGAAATTCACTTAATGGAAGGTCACGATACCCCCTTTGTTCTTGAGCCCTTTGCGATCGGTACCCTGCTAGCAATGATCTTGATAACCATTCACCGGAAGTATTGGATGATCATTGTTCTATTACTGATGATTACCACGTAGCACCCAGTCAAGTGATCCTCAGAAAATTGCCTTATACCCGATTTCATATTTACCCTTAGTTTGATTGATGGTCTGATTTACAATGATAAATTAGCTCTCAGCATGTTCTCGGTTTGCAAGACACCACTATTAGCATATTCACCATGAAGAGCCATCATTAGTCACAAGGTTCCATGATTCAATATAGAAAGTATATTTTCCACATTTCTCTATGTATAGGGAATACACTAAAGATGCTGGAGCTCAACTACATTCCAGAAATGAAGGTATCTTTATCTTTACAGGAATTTGCCTAACGCTCATAGGGTAAGAGATACGACTGATGGTGTGATAATTCAGTACCCAACTCGTGGGACTATATTATCATGATTTGAAGAACCAACTCAGGTAAAAATACCCCGCAGAAGCTTAAGATCAAGCTTGATCTTTGCACTCTAAAGGCGATTTTATCACATTATCATTATGGACATATCAAATACAATGCTTCTCAGCAAGAATGACTACCACAGAAACTAAAAAAAGGAATCTAGCTTAAATTATGCAGTCCAACATTATCATTAAGAACATACCAATATACGCATGATGCACACTGTTAAACTATTGGCCACAAACCAGATCTTTTTTTTTTGTAAAAGCAATATCAGAGCATTTTCTTGGAATGACAGTTTACTAATAATTCGACTATTCAAATTCCAGAATTATCAGAAAATAAATAAGGAGTAGGTGCTTACCTTGATTCTTCTGGTATTTCTATTGCATAGCGGCTTCACACCAATGTAGTTGGTACTGAGGGTTATGGCTATGCAGAAAGTTATGAATCTAAGTTAGGACCTTTCAGCAAACCCAGACATCGCTTGATGAGGGCCGATCCATGATATGTCTCTCCTTCAGTGGGGACTGCATGAGCCAGATGACCCTTCCCAGTAGGTTCGCTCTTGATATATTTTTCTTTTAACAGTTAATTATTGAAAATAAGGCTCTGTACCACTTGAAACCAGGAACAATTTAATAAAGTAATGCAAGATGTGGCATACGAATGAAATATAATGAGATGGAGCATGGTGAGGCCAGAGAGGGTAATCCAGGCAACATGGTAGTGCAAGCTAGGAAACTGGACGTCAGATGCTTTGCCATAGAGCACCATAACTTATACTCTGGGAGAATCCAAACGAAAGGCATGCCACCAGTGGATGCCTTAACAGTGATGATGCTGATGGGGCCAAAGATAATGTGGCCAGTGCCACTGCTCAATGTACCGAGCGTAATATCATCAATGTAACAAATCAAAGAAATATCGTTGGATTGTATTCAAGCATATTGATAAACTCATCGACCAAACTCTTCAGGGATGCATCTTTTATCTTCAAAGGGGAATTCATAATATAAATCAATAAGTGATGCAAATGACTCTTTCGTGAAGGACAGGCTTCTCTAACGACTAAGGGACAAATTCAGCATAAATTAAAACAAAATATAAATGGAATAGAACATTGTCAAAGGATTGCAATGAGGTGGATAAAACGAAAATGGATATCAATGTTTATAATGCAGCAGAGGTAAAATGTTAGGAATTATTGTGCTTACTTAGTCCATCAGGCAAACCAACAAAACTACTGAAAGTGATGATGATGAACAAATCGAAAGGGATCCTCAGCGACAAACAATAAATTGAGAAAGAAAAAAGAAAGAAAGACAGAAAATTAATAAATGAATATGAAAAGGCTAACAAATATTGCAAAATATGAGATAGGAAGACAATCTCAGGAAATATAGATCGATAAAAAAAATAAAAAAAAATGTCAACAACAGAAGGTGATGGCTATATCAAAACAGGAAATAGCCTAGCCGGAAATAGTATATACAAGTACTAAATGTAAAAAAAGAATGAGAGGTATAGAGAGTAAAACGATGAAGGAAATATCGACCATAAACTGGTATTATCTAAACTGCAGGAATTCAACAAAGATGAACAATAAAATAGAAAAAAATAAGGTGGATGTTGGAATTAATCATCCCTTTCCTGTTGCAAAAAGATGAGTTGAGATTGCACAAGCAACTCAACATCATCGAAGGTGCGTAAATGAGGGAAAAATTAGAAAATCAAAGGTAAAGCGTATAAAGTAAAGGGAAAAGGATAAAACTAGTACAAAGGTAATATCAAAGATCGGATGAATCGACGATGCCATTGCGAGGCATCGTCGGTCATCAGTTTGAAGAAGAAAAAGAATACTTCTAAAAAAAAAAAAAAGAGCAATGATACAGAAATAGAGGAATAGAGAGCAATACTAAAAAAAAATAAAAGAAGATGAATCACTTACCTGTAGCCTTGCTACAGAAGTTGCTTCTTCCAATTGGCGGAGAAGGGAATCAGCGGGAAGAAATTGATATAAGGGAGATCGGAGGAAAAAGGAAAGAAGGGAGCAAATGAAAAAAATGTGATTAGTCAGAAAGGGGAATCAAAGAAGAGAGGAAGAAGGCAGAGCCAGAAGGGTGGAGGGGTGAAGGCGATGCTGTAGGGTTTGCTCATCGTCCCCTTCTTAAGGAGAGGGGACGATGGTTCGGGAAGGGCAGGTAGTTGAGGATGAAGGGCCCAGGTGACGGCCACTGGTGATGGAAGGATGAAGGAGGTGCGATGGGCGATGGAGGAGAGAGAAAGAGAGAGGGGCGAGGAAGAGAGCGCGGCCATCCTCTCTCCGAAGTTTTCCCCTAAGAGAAACCCTAAGAAGGTTTCTTTTGTAAAAATTGTTGGTTTTTCCAAAAAGAGACTCTGTGTGAAAATATTTTTCATAAAACGGTTTTAAATTGATTTTTTTAGCAAAATTGATTTTAAAAAGCTTAAAATTATTCATTTTTCTTGAAATTTTCCATTTTTTTTGTTTTTGTGTTATTTTTTAATTTTTTTGTATTTTTAGAATAAAATCCTAAAGTTTGTGAGAAAACAAAGGTTAAAACCAATTTTTTTGTATTTTTGCAAAAAATATTTACAAAAGGGAATTTTTTTGAGAATTTTAAAAGCCATTTTGAGAAAATTTCTTCAGAAATGGGTTTTGATCCGGATTTTGAGGAAATATGGACTTAAAGTGCTGGATTCGGATCCGAAGTTGATTTTGAATATATCAACATGGATTTTAATTCAGAGAATCTGAAGAAATGACTTGATTTTCTCAGAAAACGGGGTTAGGGGCAAAAAGGGTTATTTTTACAAAACTTTGAAAAATTTGGGGTGTTCACAGAATCACATAGATTTCCATCTCAACACTTGAATGGACCGAGATCATGGATCTGTTCAATGTGAGTGGCCTCTGCGTAAGAATTGCCAAATCTTGACTTTGTAGTTCCAACTACTTGAAAGATGAAATTAAAGTTTTGCAACATCTATTTCTAGACTTTATGAACTTGCAAATATGTTCATAGTATGTGCATGTCTATTGGAATTGAAGCATTGTACACTCACATGCACATTATCATGTAAGTGCATTATGTTTCTCAGTTATGCAGTTGTATCATGCCTCTATTTCTTATGATTGTGCAATTGACTTAAAATCATGTGGTACATAGTTGCACCCCACACGTAGCGCATCTTAACACTTGTACTGCTTAGTGCGTACCTCGACTAGTATATTGTGAGACTCGTGCTTGAGGCATTGATGAGTGCATGAAGTGCACCTTATTCATGAAATGAAAAGATTGATACACAAAACTTGAACACCATAGGGTATAAGTTGCACTATTTGGTTTGGACTCTGTTGGAGTCTTTGGGCAATGGCCTCTAGGTCGTGAGTGAACTCACATGTGTCTATACCTATGAAAAAAATAATATGGTGTTATGATCGCTTTCACGAGCAATGTGCTCTTATTAGCCATGTGAGGCTGAGCACGTGAATGGGTAGGCTAAGTCCTCGTTTGTGTACCCCGTGGGGACCACGAGGCACAAATTCCTCGAAAGGAGGTATGACTGAATTTTAAGCCTAAGAAAGATAAACATGCTTCGCCCCATTCACAGACGGTTCACCTTGGAGAGGGTGGATGGTATAACCCTGAGTGACTTGTTGTTACTACGACACTTGTTTTGACAATAGTTGTAGCGTCCTTTGACCTCCAGTCACTCAAAGTTAGGGAGGTTGAGGTGATCTTTCAAGATACTGATGTCTTCTTTTAAATCGTTGTAATTTTGAAAAGATTTTTAAATGTAAAACATGTGAAAACCAGACATCAAATAATAAAAACCGGTTCTCACTAGTGGATGAGACCGGGTCGAACTCAGGGAACGGGAATATTTCGTATTCAAACACACAAATCTAAACTACTCTTTATTGCCGAATTATTTGAAATGTAAAATGTTCAAGAAAATTAAAAACAACTAACTATTACAACAAATGAATACCCTTCGCAGAGGGCGTAAAGTGCAATATTTACAAACCCAATTAAATTCCTAAATCTAAACTAAAAAGTAAAAAGAAACTTTATTCTTCGTACTTCATGTCACGTAATCAATTCCGCTCCAATCCTGTGCAATCCTGCACAAATCAAATGAACACGAGCAGTACCAGAGATAGAAGGAAAAATTATACTAAACACAGTTTATGATAATTCAATACTAAAACAAGGAAAGATGATGTGAAAGATATGCAATGACAAGTTTGAATGAAAATGATTACTAAATGCTAAATGACAAGTAATACAATGTTAATGCTACGATATGCAAGGGAACTGCTAACTAATTTAAATCACTACTAACAGCATCAAACACTAAGTAATACTATTAACTATGTTAAACCTCATGACAAATCACTAATTAAGCCTAATACTTAATGTAATTTCAAAGTAATTAACAACTATTTTTAATATCAAAGAATCAACCAATCAACTCAGTAACCTATTATCGACACACTAAGCAATCTACCTACTAAGTAATATCTAAGAAAACCGTTAATCATTAACATCGGATCCAACCATTCAATCAGACATCAGTACTTCAGTAGCTCAAACCGGATTCAGATATCCAATTAATCTGGTTTAGCCACACAACACCCTTGCCGAAAAAAAACAAATAGGTTTGGCTTCAAGTATCAAAACAGAAATCAATTAATCGATTTCCTGAACTCCCTCACTCAACAATCAAACAGTTACACACTGGAGAACAGTAGAGGCACAGCAATGGGAATTGAAGTAACTATCCGATCAATTTTTCACAGCAATGGGTAAGATAAATTCCAATAGATCAAGATAGCTCATGCTGGAGAACACGATTATGTTTACATAATTTCTCCATATCCAATACAAAGACAACTGATCAGACCCGATGATCACACTTAACTTTTTATTAAAAAAAATTAAAACATGTAATAAAATGAGATCAGATAATACCATGCGATAAAATGTAATCTACTGAAAACAATCTAAGCGATGAAAAATTTCAGATACAATGAAAATAAGAGATACAAATCTAATAGATTTAAAATGCAACAGAAATGAAATGAAAGAACAAAAGAACAAAGGAAAAAAAAAACAGAAATGAAGCAATAACAATCAAACTAAATCAAAGAAAAACAAAATTGAAAATGCATCCAGAGAATTTTAGCTAAAGAATCAACAAAATAGAAGATCGGATGAATGAAAAAAAAAAAACATAAGATCGAATAATGAACAGAACAAAATCAGGAATAACAATGAGTATTTTTTTTCCCGTTTTTTTTTTTCACACAGCATCAATTGAGCATGGAGAAGATGAAAAATCTGAAGGAGAAGAGGAAGAAGAAGAAGAAGAAGAAGAGGAAGAAGAAATCGGAAGAAAAGAAACAGACTTACCGTGAAATGGAGCTGGAAGAAATCGGAGAAAGGTGTGGCGGCTTCCTCCACCACTGCTGTCACCGGACTGAAGATTCCACCACCACCGGCTTGAAAGAAAGGGAAAGAGGAAGAAGGGAAGAGGATAGGGGAAAAGAGAGGGAAGAAGGGTCCGGCGGTAGTGGGGAAGGGAGGAAAGAGAATGAAAAGAGGGGGAAAGAAGAGAGCTCCAGTCGTGAATGTGGAAGCGCTCGATTTCTATTCAGTTATTGGGTTTTAAAAGCCCCAAACTGGCTGGAACCGGTTTCAAACAGAAATTTTTCATTTTTAAAACAATACAAACCGGTTCCAGCCGGTTTGCTTATTAATTTTTTTTTAGTTTTTTAAAATTCAAAAACCGTGTAAACCGGTTTATTAGAATTTTTTCAAAAAGTTACAAACAAAACTTTTTTTATTTATAAAGAAAATAAAACTATTCTACTAATTTTTTTTCTTCTTTTCTAAAAAAAAAACACTTAAAATGAATATAAAACTATTTTTCTCCAATTTTTTATTTTTTATTTTTATTTTTATTGAAAATTAAAACTAAACTACTATGACTATAAAAAAAACTAAAATATGCATAAAAATGTAAAATAAAACTATTTTTCATGCATTTTCTATTTTTAAATCATTTTAGCACATTTACTCGAAAACTAACATAAAATTGGGTTTTTGAAACATTATTTCATAAAATCATGCATATTTAAATGTTAATTAACCCTGAATTATATGCATGATCAAATACCCCCATGCTTATGTTTTGCTAGTCCTCGAGCAAACTAGAAAAATGCAAGAAATCAAACTATCACCTAACTCACTTTCGTAGGAATCACGGTTGCATTTAGCTCATGCAACAAGCCCTTTCAACCCCTGGGTTACCCCAGTGGACGAGTAAGGTCTCGTGAGGGTTTGCAGTGATGCTACCCACAAACATCTCTGTCATGTATGCAAAATATTACACATCCTCATAAGCAGTAGATAATCAAAGACTTTATTTTCACAAATATTTCCTGTTATTTCAAAATCGAAATATAATTAGTCTTTTATGCACCACCACAGAAAAAGAATTTCTTTCACTTTTCTAAATATCACAATTATTTATGTTTTATTCTTAGAAAATCCAATAAAAACATATTATTATTTACTTATCCTCACTCATATGTTTTCTGCACAGGTTTTCTCAATCACACTTCTAAGCATTGAACTTTTCTTTCTTTTTCAGCTCTTTTCTCAATTTTTTCATTTTTTCACGCTTTTTCTTTTTGCGCACTTATTCTTCTCTTATAGCTTGCGTGTGGTCTGCTTCTATGCCTTGTGCAATGTCAATATCTTCTATACTTTCAATGTATACCAAAAGATATCAACTAAGACATAAAAGTGACTTCCTTCATTCACCCTTATAACATGAGAGTCAAACATTTCAACTTGTATCTGTTCTCAGTTACTTAGGATCACGAAGTTTTCCACTCTCCTTTTCGAAAATAGAATTAAAAGTTTCAACTTACATCTAAGTTCCATCTACTAAGGATTGTGGAATTATCCAAACAACCTAACGCATGCTATATTTTTTCTTTTGAGCTCATTTTTTACGCTTTTGTTCATTTGCTTATTTTTTCAAAAATAGAACTGTGCATATTCATATTTATGATTCAAAATAAATTCTAACATGTATCTATCATCATTTGTTTGAAATCCACATAAACAGCCATAATTTTTAGATTTATGTCAGAAAAATTTTCGTGGGGCTTAAAAATCCTCTAAAAACATCATATTTGAAATAACATTCATATAAGTTCAAACTCTTTCTTTAAAAATCTACTTTTCATGAGAGATGTGTAAACATGTGCAAGAACGTAAACAGAAATATCAAGGTGTGCAAACTACACCCTCCCCCATGCTTGAATGACATTGTCCCAGTGGCACTCCCCCATGCTTATATGAAACTACTTGAATGCACATGAGAAAAATAAATGAGGGAAAATAGTAGAATGACCTGACATGAATTAAAAATACACATTCTATGAATGTAATGAATGCAATGTATACATGACAAAACATGAAAACCATGAATGAAACAAAAAGAATATGAAAAACTCATGAAGAAAACTAAAAAGTAAAAACAAAATAAAATCTATAAATTCTAAGCAAATCTAATAATATACAAGATATGGGTTGCCTCCCATAAAGCGCTAAGTTTCACGTCCCCAGCCAGACGGATCCCTGGAAAAACCTTCATCGTCCATGAGATCAATGGACATGAAGTCAGGCTCAATGAGGCTCTATAAAGAAAAGAGTGTCATCTGTGACACTACGCACTGTGTTTCCATCCCGTCTACCTCTAACTGTAGGATCATAACTCTCTCGACGTGAAGAACAAAGATTAGTCTCATCTGAGAGACTGGTCAATAAATGAGAGTCTAGGACCGACCGACTATCAATGAATGCAACTTCAGATAGGTGGTGAATATGATCAGGCTTGACTTGGTTAAGCACCTTCTGCATCTGCACCTCTTGCTTACTAAAAACAATCGATGATCCTAAAAGCTGAGAAAATGGGGGTTTATATGATGATAATGCATGCTGTGAGTAAGGCCCCTTCTGTTGAGGTATCATGGAGATCGACTCGTCAGTAAAAATGATATAAGGTTCATGAGTCGATTCCTGAGTGGAGTGACACGCCTTCCCATACTGAAGGGATGTAACAGATTTGACTTGCTCATGATGTGAATCGGTGGGTTGCAAGTCAAATGACATGGGATCCTCTCCCTTTGAGACAATAGACTGACTATGAAGGTTCCCCTGGCTTTGCCTACTGAAAGTCTCAACCAACTGTCCCATTTGAGTCTCTAGCTTGGCTATTGACTGCGTATGGGAGCTCAAAACTTGTAATATCCTATCTTGGAAGGATTGACTAAATGAAGGCTCATGAGAATGGGGTTGAGTATAAGCAGGTTGGGCTGGAGGATGAACCTGTGGAAAAATGGGATGCGAGTAACCTTGTGAAGGGTTACTGGGTCTATACTGTGTCTGGGAGGGCTGATGGGATGGGGAAATGAACTGGTTTCGCCAACTTGGGTTATATGAGGATGTAAATGAATCGGGCATGGGTTTAGCGAAACCTTGGGCAGCATTCACCTGCTTCTGAACGAATTCAGGATATAATGGCGCTGCCGGACAATCCGCAACACAGTGTGCAGGGCTAGCACATAGCTCGCACACTCTTTCTACTTGATTTCTCGAAGAATTGGCTAGGAATTGATCTAACGTCCTAGTCAACTGGTCAACCTTGGTACGCAATTCTAATTCGGACCCAACTTCGGAAATCCCAACCTTCCTAGGACCACTAGACAAAGATGTAGTCCTATCGAGCCGTGAAGACAAGGTATGATGCATCGTGTTTTCACTCAAGGTCTCAAATAGAGACCACGCCTCGTCCTCACTTTTGAGCATAAAAGTGCCCCCACAAGACGAATCAACCATTTGACGATGCTTTTCAGTAAGCCCGTCATAAAAATACTGCACCAACTGCCAACGAGGCACCTGGTGATGGGGACACTTGCGGAGAAGATCTTTCAATCTCTCCCAAGACTCGTGAAACTGTTCTTCCTCAATTTGAGAAAAACTGGTTATAGCTTTACGAAACTGGTTCGTCTTACCAATTGGGAAATATTTTTTTAAAAATTCTCTTTGCATTCCTTCCCAAGTAGTAATACGAACCTTCTCAAGAGATTTTAGCCAGTGCTTGGCTTTATCTTTAAGAGAGAACGGAAACAAAGTCAATCGCATAGCATCATCTCCAAAGTTATTGATTCGCACAGTCGAGCAAATCTCAAGAAATTCATCGAGATGACGATATGGGTCCTCATTGCTAAGGCCATAAAACGAAGGTAACATTTGAATCACACTGGCCTTAATCTCAAAATGGCTCGCTCCTACATCAGGTCTCATGATGCAGGAGGCGGGAGTATACGTATTTGGCATGAAGTACTCCCTCAAAGGATGGATCAATTGATGATCGCCAGCCATTGCGTACACCTTTGAGTAGACCGGTGTAGCACACGTCCTAACTTTGGGTTTTCTACCTAACTAACGCACTAAGCGGCCAAACCACGCAAACCACAAAGCGAGTGAACTAAAAACAACAAAAACTAAACAAACATCACGCAGTTACACATAACAGAGTATATGCAAAGAAATATGAAATCTATGTGTACGGTACCAATCGTACACAATCACCTCTAAGGGAATCCTAATAGGTGGGCTGTGCAGAAAAGTAAGCTCATCTCTACGATATGAACATACGTGGTTCTAAACCTAAATGTAACACAAACACTAGGCAATAAAGCGAATACTAATATTACGCCGTTCCCCGGCAACGGCGCCAAAAATTTGATGTCTTCTTTTAAATCGTTGTAATTTTGAAAAGATTTTTAAATGTAAAACATGTGAAAACCAGACATCAAATAATAAAAACCGGTTCTCACTAGTGGATGAGACCGGGTCGAACTCAGGGAACGGGAATATTTCGTATTCAAACACACAAATCTAAACTACTCTTTATTGCCGAATTATTTGAAATGTAAAATGTTCAAGAAAATTAAAAACAACTAACTATTACAACAAATGAATACCCTTCGCAGAGGGCGTAAAGTGCAATATTTACAAACCCAATTAAATTCCTAAATCTAAACTAAAAAGTAAAAAGAAACTTTATTCTTCGTACTTCATGTCACGTAATCAATTCCGCTCCAATCCTGTGCAATCCTGCACAAATCAAATGAACACGAGCAGTACCAGAGATAGAAGGAAAAATTATACTAAACACAGTTTATGATAATTCAATACTAAAACAAGGAAAGATGATGTGAAAGATATGCAATGACAAGTTTGAATGAAAATGATTACTAAATGCTAAATGACAAGTAATACAATGTTAATGCTACGATATGCAAGGTAACTACTAACTAATTTAAATCACTACTAACAGCATCAAACACTAAGTAATACTATTAACTATGTTAAACCTCATGACAAATCACTAATTAAGCCTAATACTTAATGTAATTTCAAAGTAATTAACAACTATTTTTAATATCAAAGAATCAACCAATCAACTCAGTAACCTATTATCGACACACTAAGCAATCTACCTACTAAGTAATATCTAAGAAAACCGTTAATCATTAACATCGGATCCAACCATTCAATCAGACATCAGTACTTCAGTAGCTCAAACCGGATTCAGATATCCAATTAATCTGGTTTAGCCACACAACACCCTTGCCGAAAAAAAACAAATAGGTTTGGCTTCAAGTATCAAAACAGAAATCAATTAATCGATTTCCTGAACTCCCTCACTCAACAATCAAACAGTTACACACTGGAGAACAGTAGAGGCACAGCAATGGGAATTGAAGTAACTATCCGATCAATTTTTCACAGCAATGGGTAAGATAAATTCCAATAGATCAAGATAGCTCATGCAGAAGAACACGATTATGTTTACATAATTTCTCCATATCCAATACAAAGACAACTGATCAGACCCGATGATCACACTTAACTTTTTATTAAAAAAAATTAAAACATGTAATAAAATGAGATCAGATAATACCATGCGATAAAATGTAATCTACTGAAAACAATCTAAGCGATGAAAAATTTCATATACAATGAAAATAAGAGATACAAATCTAATAGATTTAAAATGCAACAGAAATGAAACGAAAGAACAAAAGAACAAAGGAAAAAAAAAACAGAAATGAAGCAATAACAATCAAACTAAATCAAAGAAAAACAAAATTGAAAATGCATCCAGAGAATTTTAGCTAAAGAATCAACAAAATAGAAGATCGGATGAATGAAAAAAAAAAAACATAAGATCGAACAATGAACAGAACAAAATCAGGAATAACAATGAGTATTTTTTTTCCCGTTTTTTTTTTCCACACAGCATCAATTGAGCATGGAGAAGATGAAAAATCTGAAGAAGAAGAGGAAGAAGAAGAAGAAGAAGAAGAAGAGGAAGAAGAAATCGGAAGAAAATAAACAGACTTACCGTGAAATGGAGCTGGAAGAAATCGGAGAAAGGTGTGGCGGCTTCCTCCACCACTGCTGTCACCGGACTGAAGATTCCACCACCACCGGCTTGAAAGAAAGGGAAAGAGGAAGAAGGGAAGAGGATAGGGGAAAAGAGAGGGAAGAAGGGTCCGACGGTAGTGGGGAAGGGAGGAAAGAGAATGAAAAGAGGGGGAAAGAAGAGAGCTCCAGCCGTGAATGTGGAAGCGCCCGATTTCTATTCAGTTATTGGGTTTTAAAAGCCCCAAACTGGCTGGAACCGGTTTCAAACAGAAATTTTTCATTTTTAAAACAATACAAACCGGTTCCAGCCGGTTTGCTTATTAATTTTTTTTTAGTTTTTTAAAATTCAAAAACCGTGTAAACCGGTTTATTAGAATTTTTTCAAAAAGTTACAAACAAAACTTTTTTTATTTATAAAGAAAATAAAACTATTCTACTAATTTTTTTTCTTCTTTTCTAAAAAAAAAACACTTAAAATGAATATAAAACTATTTTTCTCCAATTTTTTATTTTTTATTTTTATTTTTATTGAAAATTAAAACTAAACTACTATGACTATAAAAAAAACTAAAATATGCATAAAAATGTAAAATAAAACTATTTTTCATGCATTTTCTATTTTTAAATCATTTTAGCACATTTACTCGAAAACTAACATAAAATTGGGTTTTTGAAACATTATTTCATAAAATCATGCATATTTAAATGTTAATTAACCCTGAATTATATGCATGATCAGATACCTCACTATTGTAGCAGAGTGGATTGCAATTCTTACCTATGCGAGAGTTTCTCTCAGCTGCGGCTGCTCGCATGAGGTTTATTCGGTCTGTAGCATCCCCAGTTACCATATTAGAAATTGAATAACAGGCGTCGGGTGCATGGCTCACAGAATGCGAGGTTCTTTCACGTACCCGAAAGAGTAATAAGAAGAACTTAAAGACTAACCAATCACAGCTGACGTACTGTAGTTATTGCTTTACTTATTCACTGTTTCAGTACTTGTTCTGTTCCTTTACTCTTCTCTAGCTGCTTATATTTTGTAGTTGCTCAGTTCTATTACCTGCTTTACCTTGTTAGCACTTGTTACACGTGCACTTACCTGACACAGACACATATATCTGTTGTTTCGTGTTATTGCTTCCTGTTTTTTCTTATAGAAATGAGATATGTTGTTATTGATTCTTTGCCACCTTGCAAGAGGATTGACCCCGTTTTATGGGGATGCAGGTGATGAATAGGTACAACGGCGATGCGACGACACACGATGGAGGCTTGGGGACCCACACTTAGCATGCAGATTCTGTGCCTGTTTGGTTTTGGGTTTTTAGGGAATGTTTTCCCTATATTTTGACAGACTTGTAGTACTTTGTCTCATTTTGTAAATTTTTGAATTGATGGGTTGTATGCCTCTTTAACCTGGAGATTTGTACTTGTTTTGTATGATACATGTATGCTTTACTTACCTGTGGCCCGCTCAGGCTTGCGGCCTTGTTACCCTTTTCCCCCTTGCTTTCTGCTGTTTTCGTAAAACCATTCAAAAAAAAATTCCCAGAATTTTTTCAAGGTTTTTCCAAGGTCGAGGTTTGGGGCGTCACAGAGACTGGTATCCGAGCAGAGTTTAAGTGTGGTCCAAGACTTCATCGTTCATCATCCATCGCACTGTAAGTATGTTTAAATTTTGTTATTTGTATGTTCTTTACTTCTTAGTTAGAATTATATGCTTGGTTCTATGTGTATGGGTTAGATGTCGATGAACCCAAACTACAAGAAGATTTTTTACGCTCTTCAAGACTTAGTCCAAGGCGGGGAGTCTTTTGGTAAAGCTGTGCAACACCTAGCTCGTGGTGTACACATGTTGGCACAATAGGCACCTTCGTGTGCCAGATGTCTTGTGGATCACGTGGGACAAATTTGTCCCCGTGAGTTGAATGATTGCCCCTACTATGGTCTTCGGGGACATATCGAAGAAGAATGTCAGACGAAGCTTCGAGATAAGCTCTGGAAGAGCAACGCCGACGACATTGATGATGTAACCTCGGTCACCAGACCAATAATTGTCAAAGTGGACAGTCAGGAAGGAGACAAGCGTGGGTCGCCAGACTCTCCTCAGTATTCTCCAGAATCTTATCCTTACGCGGTTTCATCAGAGTATGTGCCGGATCCTCCTGTGTCGCCAGTACTGATGGAAGTCCAAGAGATATCTGATACACTGTAGAGAACTCCTGTTTCTCCTCCTCATGTCAGGCCACAACGTTGTGGAAGTCGAAAGGACTACTGTGAACACCCCAAATTTTTCAAAATGTTGTAAATATTCCCCCTTTTGCCCCTGACCCCACTTTCTGGGTAATTGAGTCAGTTTTAAATCTAAATTCTATTTTATTTCTCAAATCTTGCTGAAATTAAATTCATTTTATATACTTGACTCAATTTCGAACCCGGATCCATTGTCAAAATCAAATCTGAACTTCATTATCCAATCAAATTCTCAAAATTTCCAAAAATAACTTCTAGAAAAGCTCAAACAGTTCGTCCGGTATCCGTTTGGATCCATTGCGTTATATTTCTCGATTCGAGTTTCAAAACTCGAATATTTTCACAAAACTTGGGTCCAAATCCATTCTTCTGAAGAATTTTCCCCAAAATGGCCTGAAATTCTCGAAAAAACACTTTTTCTCAGAAAAATACTAAAAATTTGAAAAATAAACTAAAAACCAAAAAAAAATGGAAAATTTACGAGAAAAACAAATGAGTTTTAGCTTTTAAATCATCTTTTACTAAAAGCCTCATTTTAGAAAAACACCTTTTTGAAAATCTTTTCTGAAAGAGCCCTTTGTCGTAAATTGGTGGCTTAGGGTTTTCCTTCGTAAGAGAGTAGAGGGCGGCGCCTCTGAGGGAGGAGAGTCTTCCTCCATGGCCGACCCCCCCCATGTGCGACCTCCATCACAGCCTCCATCTCCCGTCCATCACCAACAGAAACTTGCTCAACCCTCCGATTGCCTCCATCGCTCTCCTCCTTCGTTTATCACCAGCAACCTCGCATGCGTCCATCTTCCGAGCTCCCGCCACCCTTCATCCCTAACAGAAGAGGCTTCTGGAGCTTTCTCTTCTTCCTCTTTAAAAGGGAAGCCATCCCTTACACTGGGGGGGATCGGGTCTTCATCTCTCAAGCGCGCATCCGCTTCCTTTTTCATTTACACTCCTTCGTCCTCACTTGGGTTCGCAAAGGGATTGGAAGCTCAAAACCTCCATCGATCGTCAATCTCCTTCCTCCTTCAACATCCCTGCAAAAACCTGGTAAGAAACCTTTCCCCTCTACTTTTTTTTTCTTTTCTTCTTTTCTTTCCTTCATCGTTTTTTTTTCTCTTTTTCTTTTTCCCTTTTCTATCTTTTTTTTTTTTTCCTGGACGCACCATCGGCGGTATCGAGTTGCTTGTGCAATCTCGATCCATTTTTGTGCAACAGCAAATGGAACACATAGATTCCAACATCCTCTCCCTCCCGTTACCATTTTTTTTTTCCCGATTTGATTAAGTCCTCAACATCTTTTTTTTTTTCTTTCTATTACCGATTATTGGCATTTCTAATTTCTTATGTTCACTCTGTTTACGGTGCACGTTTTGATTCCTCATTTTCACCTTGTACACAGAATCACCATCGATTCATTTTTTTTTTATTTTTACGTCAACTTTGCTTCCATCTTCTGTTTATATGCATTCTTATCTGCGTTTTGATTTTGTTCTCCAAATGGCATCGGGTTCCTTGCTCCCCTTGGTATATTGCTGTACATATCGTCAACATCGTTTTCTTTTTTTCTTTTCTTTTCTGTTTTCTTTTTTTTTTAGCATCACTAGTTGTCTCTGTATCATTCGATTCATTTTTTTTTATGTTTGCTCTATGGTTCGATACCACATCATATCGTTTCTGCTTGATTTTTTCGGTAGCTTCGAGTACATTCTATGTGTGTGAGGTGCGACAGGACATCTTATTGGTTGTCGATCAGTTCCTTTTGAAGCTTTCCATTTACTGTTATCTAATTTTGATTACAATAGTTGGCTGCGATTTCATCTCTGTTTTAATATTCATAAGATATATCTCATTGTAATTTTCGGATCCATTTCCTGTTGTCAGTTGGATTTCCTATGGCTGTTTTATCTTGATTTTCAGTTTTGGTTGAATTCATATACACATTTGTCTTAATTTCTTGTTGTTAACCTCTGCATTCATCCCATCCTTGAAGTTGGTTTCCTGGAAGTCCAGTGCTTCACAGGATACATTGTCACTAGAAAATCCCTTGGTGTATAACCTCTGCACTTCAATTGGTCTTTGCGGGGTGCCATACCTCCTCAATAGAATCAGGATAGGAAACTACCCAAGTCCCTTTTCCATTACAGGCAACCAACGTGAGCCTTGCTTGAATAATTATCTGCTTTCACTTTCCTGTTCATCCCCATTATATCCAACTCTATGAATTCCATATATCATATAAAGTCAAGCGCTGAAGGTGAGTGGACATAGATAAACTGTTGTATCCATGAGTTCATATCAGTATGTGATGGTGATTCTTTTATGATCCGATCTGCTTGGAGTGCCTTGCTGAAACGAAATCCAATGGCTAAGATTAGTTAGTAATATGGCACCCCACCGGCATCTTCTGTTCAATGATGATCTGTGTATCATCACTAGTTACGACATTAGTCATAGTGTTCTATTTGCCGAAATGCCCCATTCATTGCATTTTCATTGATGTCTGATGGTTTCAATTACACCTTTGCACTTACATCGCTCCTGTAGGATGATTTAAGTTCTAGATTCGTTGTACACTATGGCACCTACACATCTTAATGTTAGCTATCCCCACAGTACACCTAGATTCTGTCTCGTTAAGCTTGATCCTCAATTTCATATGTTTGTATCACGCATTTTAGCACTTACCTATACAGTTTGAGCTCGGTTGCATATGGCATATGGCATATGGCTTCTTACGAAGATTCATCAACATCTCCATATAGTTCTCTGATAATGGAATGAATGAGGTGGTGATTTTTTTTGTAATCATGTCACTTCATGATATTTCAAAATCAAGGAAGTAAGCCACCAGGAGGATTTGGATAGAAGTATTGGCAAAAGTTCATTCTGAAATTTGTGCTTTGGGGTGACTCCATGAAATCACAAAAGGTACAAATTTCTTGTAATATTCTGCTTATTCTCCAGTGATCCAGTCATCTGGTTTTCTAAGTGAATGTGAGATTTGTTTTCCTAAGTGAATTTCCAAGTGAAGTGATCAGACGTATAAAGTAATTCTTCTGTCGCAAGCTGAACTTTAGAAACATTCCAGAATTCTGATTTGATTCATCATCTCCTTTTGCTTTTCTTTTTCCCCTTTATCCTTTTTTTTTATTATTCTCTAAAACTGTTGTAGGCAAGATCTTGAATCTAGATATCTCAACTTCCAGCAGGATCAATATACCCAGTGGAGTCCGGTTCATCTAAATTTCACAATTCCAGGACAATTATCACATCAACTCCATTTGCCAGACTGTTGTGGCAGCAACTGATCCGTGATCAATAACTGACTGTCAGCCATTTGAGGGAGCCCGACCATCAGTGTTATCATTTTTCAGTAAGTGGCTACTTTCTGAAATTCCAGTCAGCAGTATATTGATTAAAGCGTTTGTCCACTGAGATTTGAAATGATTTGTTGAATGTCATGCTAATCAAAAGTGATGTCTGCTGAAAATCGAGATGTCTCCGATCTATCGGAACATCATTGGTCTTGCAAAATGGATGACCATCCGAGCATCTGAATGTAAGTGCAAAAATACCTGAAAGTTACTCAGATTCTAGTGGATTGCCATCATTTCGGCAGATGCCACTCTTACTGATAGTCACATTATCAGTTTGATGCTTTTAAATTTTAAGCCACTAAGTTCGAATCGGATGCTATCCTTTAACTTTCCAAATAATTTTAAGTGATAAATTTCCCAGGTGCTGAACTAGAATATATATTTTGTTTGTTTAAAATGATCGATGAGTTAAAATGGTCTGTATTAGCATATTAAACAGTGACCCTGAACTATTGAAGATATTAACAATGGTATGTCAATATTGGCCAAGTAGTCCGCGTTTAGTAATCATGTTGATGTATGTCGTTAATCTAATATCAGCAAGTGTTAATCATTATTAATAGTTATTATTGATGTGTTGTCTTTGTTAGTCTTATGTATTGATAATCATGAATGTTAGTATAGGTAAGTTGTAATGTTGGCACGAACACCACCTCATTATGGTTATATTCTCCAGCTTTTGCCTACACTCATAGCAATGTAAGGCACGACTGTGATTTCTCTGAATCCACAACAGTGCAAAAACACAGCTGTGATCCATTTGAACCTCATCAGTATGGAACATTATCATAGCTCTCCCCTCATTTGTAACACTACTGTGACCCCATGTACCCATAACATTTCGTCATAAATACTCACAAACTCATCATTATACATCACCACCCATGCTACATGTATGTAAATGCATATATATATGTATATGTGTATATAAATATATATATGTACCCATATTTACATATGTATACATATCCATATATATGTACATATACGTATATAAATATGCATACACACATATATATCATTTCTCATGAAAACCGTGGCATGTAAGTATCCCATATCTAGTATGTTTGAAAATATGCAAAATTTTCCTTCTCTTTTCATACTAACCTAGTCGTTTTGCAGAAAATGTATGAAAGAAATCACTATTTGGGGTTGTAAACTTGATTCTATCTGTTGTAATAGCTAGACCTTAATGAAAATTTATATTTCTTGCTTTAGGTAGAATGAATGAGCATTGTAAATATCATGAATTACTTGTTCTTCATGCATTTTTCTTTTATTTCTCAAAGTCTCACATTGGTGAAACACGAATGACACGTGCACCATCTTGTAAGAGGTAAATCAATCCTAAGTTGATGATCCACATCAATGACCATAGTCAGGGTGTGGACAAAACTTAGTATTTTTATCTTTTACAAAATAACATTGGATCCACACTGGACCCGTTTTCAAAATTCATCATATTTTCCTTAAATATTTTCTTCTTTTATCAGAATTTAACTTAAAATTAATTCAAAATATATACCAATGGCCATAGTCTGGGTATATTGAGAGTTAATTTCATTTTAAATTCTATAAAAGCACCAAATGTGTTTCATTCTTCTCTTGAATTTAAATACAGATTATTATATAATACATTCAATGACCATAGTCAAGGATGTATTATATCTTTAATCTTATTTTAATTTATTTAAAGAATAGAATAGCTTTTCAAAAATCTAATTTCAAATTACTTAAATACATTCATCATTTAGGATAGAACTGCATCATGTTTTCAAAATTCCTTTTCCAAAACTCCAAGTAATGTAAATACTTTTCTCAAATCTATCTTCAATCCTTATCCAATCCAATTCATCCTTTTCATTTTCAAATTCAATTTCATTTTCAACCTCAAAATTCAATCTAACTTTGAGATTTCAAAATCATTTTTATTCAAATTTAAATCAGATTTCAAAGTTCAAATTGACTTTGAAATTCCAAATTCATTTTATATTCAAAACTCCAATCCAAATCAAAGTTCAATTTAACTTTGAGATTCTTGATTCATTTTCTGAATTTAAATCCATTTTAGGATTCAACACTCATATCGGATCTCAGACTTCAGATCCAATTCCTCCTTAAGATCCAGAATCAAATTTCACCTTGGATCTCAGACTTCAGATCCAATTTTCTTATAGGATCCAGAATCCAATTTCACCTTGGATCTTAGACTTCAGATCCAATTTCCTTATAGGATCCAGAATCCAATTTCACCTTGGATCTCAGACTTCAAACCCAAATCCATCTTAGGATCCAGAGTCCAACTCTATATTGGATCTCAGACTTCAAATAAAAATCCATCTTAGGATCCAGAGTCCAACTCCACATTGGATCTCAGACTTCAGATCCAAATCCATCTTAGGATCCAGAGTCCAACTCTATATTGGATCTCAGACTTCAGATCCAAATCCATCTTAGGGTCTAGAACCCAATTTTACACCGGATCTCAAATCCCAGATCTTAAATCCATTTTAAGATCCAATTCCATTCCCAATTCTAGATTTCAAATCCAGGTCTATTTCCATATCTCATTTGAACTCCCTAAATCCATTTCTATTCTTAAATATCATCTGATTATCTCAGATTCATTCCAAACTTAAAAATCCAAATTCAATTCCATCTCAAGTATTCATTTCCTTTCCTAAATTCAAATTCAAATTCAAAGTCCATTTTTGACTTTGAAACTTCATTTCATTTCATTTTAAATCATTCTTTCTCATTTTCTTCCAATCCTGATTTACTTCAAAAACTTAGAACTCCTCTGATCTATCTCAAGTTCTAAGTTAGATTAAATCATTTCTTCACTCCTTTACCAAGTTCATCTTAGAATACTTGGAAATTTCTAAATCAAATTTTCAAAAGAGCATACATCCTTACATTGCACAAGCATGATTCTTTGTGCATTTAGAGTTAGGATAAATTCTTAGATTATATTTAGGCATAGATTCGATCCTTGGTTCGATTACCCCTGGTAAAGGCGCCAGGAACGGTCAAACCTCGTACCGACGAGCGAATCCCGTCTCTCCATTTTCTCGCAATATTTTAAAAAACGGAGGCGAGTTAAATTTCTAAATATTTTCAAATCAAGGTCAAGTGAGACCGCGCAAAAGAGTTCCTCTCTCTTCTCTCTTCTTTCTTTTCTCTTCTCTCTCTCTCTCTCTTTCTTTCTTTTATTCTTCTCCCTTCAAAAGGAGGAAAATAGAGGTTAGAGAAGGAAGAGAGAGAAATCACAAGAGAGGAAAAATTTTGCGATGATCACAGTTTTGGCGACCGTGATGGGACCTTTCTCCGTCTGGTCAAATTATGCCTTTGCTTTGCTTTTATATAATCTAAGTCTTTATTCTAACATATGTCAGCTACATTTTCCATGCAAACCTTAGGAGCCTAGACTCTGTCCTAAGCTGACATCATTGCATATAGGATCTAAGTATGGTTTGGTAGGACCATATTGAGGAGACTATTCCATGCTCACATTAGACTTAGGTCTTAAATACAACTCTCCTCAATTCTAGGGATTGAATGCAAACAATGTATGCAAGTGTATGCTTCTTCTCATTTAAATCTATCTCTTTAGGACTTGCATTAGAGCCTTCTGATTTTATTGCTTGTTGATCATATTTTGAAAACATCCCTACCTATATTGTCTCGGTCTTCACGTTGCTGGGCTGTCTCACTGAACCATAGTTCGGGAGAGAGCCTCATAACTGGACCACTTATTTGGGTTTGCGCCCCCCTACCACGTACCTAAGGGCCATAGTCCGAGGTATATCGGTAGGTGCTCAAGGATGTTGGGAAGCCATTACCTTAGAACCAGAGAATTATCTTTTATGCCACGTACTTCGAGCTTCGGCTTGAGTATATCGGCATACCTTGATTGGAATCAGATGATCTGAACCATAGAGTTAGGATTAAGGTCCTACAAGCTATTTCAAATATTGCATTTAGAGTCAGTCTTTAGGGAGTGTTGTGTGCGCATCTTTGTGCAACTCTGATTATGCGATGTTTCCTTATATTCTCCTATATATCAAACCTTTTTTTCTCAAATCCTGGGTGTATTATTCAAAATTCCCTTATTTTTAGAAAACCCAGGTGTATACTTTTCCTTTTACCTACACTCTTTTCTCTTCTGTGTGTCAGAATTTTCTTAAAAACCCTGGAAAGCCCTTTCCCAAATCTCTTGATCTTTCAAAAATTCCCAGGATTTTGTGTCTATCCTCTTCTATCATCAAAGTCTGTCCGTAAGTCCTGCAGTCTATCTGAATTCTCTCCTTCTTTTGCCGCAGTATCATTCCGATGGCATCCGAATCTACCGATGCTATCTTTCCCAGGGATCATGTCTTTTATCAAATAAGGGATGGAACCCCAGATCATCGGGTCATCCAGTCTCGTACCTTCTTCCCTCGGTGGTACTATTCCTGGTTCACCGCCTTCTCACGTATGTTCCCAGACCACTTGGATGATTGTGGATTAGAGATGGCATCGGCAGTGGGCAAGCGAACCATCAACGGCAGTCTGATTCAAGCTATGGCAGAACGGTGGAACCCGCGTACCTGCACGTTTTGGTTTCCATGGGGAGAAATGACTTTGCTAATGGATGAGTTCAGTGACATCATGGGATTACCAGAGCCAGCTGGTCAGCCAGATGATCCGGTCGAACAACAGTTCCTGATCAATGTCAAGGGGATAGATGTTCGAGAAGCATTGGCCAGAGCTACAAGGAGCAGATCGTGGCCTCTCACGGAGATCTGCGGAAGTCAGTTCATCGATCTGTTCGAACTCTATCACAAGTATGGGGTCTACTTAGAAGTCGATACCTTATCTCGAGCAGCGAAAGAAAGAATTCAGCATGCCATGGTCCTATGCACACTGGGGCTGGCATTCTTTCAGGATGGTCAGAATTTCATCGATGTCAAAGTCGCCCAACTTTTTCGAAGGTGGGGAAGCAAGTAGACCCGTCAACTTTCAGTATCCATGGCAGCGCTAGCCTTTCTCTACAGAGGTTTAGCTCGTTTCGCCCTCGGAGAAACCATTTTGGTGGAAGGATGCACTTATGCCTTGCAGTCTTGGTTCCTGCGTCATGTGCCGTCAAAAGCCAGCTCTTTCAGGTTCAACAGCAAGAAGCCGAAGTCCGCCATTCAATATCGAGCTTCGATTGAGAATTTGCACCAGGAGGAGATCCTTTGGGATTACTTCAACAGGCGAGAGTCGGTTCCTCGCTACACTTATGCTCGTAACAAACGCTACAGATTGCTTGGTCCTTTCTTCTGTGTCGACTATCAGCCAGAGAGATGCCTCAGACAGTTCTCGCAGCGGCAGGTTCGAGCCAACGTTCGCTTCCCAACTAGCAACATGCCAGAATTCGATCTACGGTCGGATCAGTGGTCTGAAGCATACCACGTCGCCAAATACACTTGGGATTCCTTCATTCCTTTGTCTATATTTCCTGGACCCAATGTATCTTCCAAATATCGGGAATGGTGGCAAATTGTGTGCCCACCTTCTCTTTGTATTTGAATTCATCATCAATAAAATGCAACTTTTGTTCTGTCGAAAAAGCTTTTTTTTGCCAAATGACTCTTTTATGTTGGAAATGGTCACGATTCCCGTGACAATCTCATCCCTAATGATGAGACATTTCCTTCTGTTTCTTCTGTAAGTATCCCTTATCATGATGGACGACCTCGCCTGGGTAATAAGGCGCATCTTTCCTCGTTATCACAGAATGGTAACGCAATTATCACAAGCTGTGTGATGACCCGATCCCTGGTGATGGGATAATCTGTTTAATTGTCTATCAAAGTCCCTTCGTTCTCATCTTCGTCTCAGAAGTCGTGTTTACAAAAAGATCTCTCGTGCTCTAACCATTTCTTTCACCTTCACAGGAAATCACTAGCATTGGCAAAATGGTTGTAACAAGGGCAGGAAAAGAAACAGTTCCTCAACACAGCGACAGTGAGGCCGAAGGGATGGATTCTCCCAAATCAGTCAGGGGACAGAACCCAGCAGATGATATAGATCCTGCCATGTATAATCTGTTCAAAAGAATGATGACCAAAATGATGTCAGAACAGGCGGAGGCCAGTCAGAAAGAAGTTGCTCCAAAAAGCAAGCCAAAGAAGAAGGCTGTAAAGAAACCAGTCAGGATTGTTAGAAAGAAAGTACAGCCCGACACCACTTCTGAAGAAACAGAGTCAATAGAAGAGGAATCAGAAGAGGAAGAGCAGTTTGTTTATCATTAGAATCCTCCGCCGCTGTTTGCAAAGACCGCTGCAGAGCCCGAATCGATAAACAAGCCCGTTCCGGCTAATGACCCAATGCAAGAGCAGATAAAAGAAATGAATCGGGCCATCAAAGATATCCAGGCTAAAAGCAAGGGCAAGCAGACCTACTCTGGCGAAGATTTTTATCATGGTCTGGACGGGGATGATAATCTGGAAAATCTCCCTCGCAAGTTCCTTAAATTCGATGGAACTAGCAACCCTAAGGCTCATTTGGCCACCTTTTATGCTGAATGCGGCCGTTTCAGGAAAGACAATCGGGCGTTATTCATCTGCTTTCCTCGCAGCTTAGAAGGGGTAGCAGCCAGGTGGTATGCAGACCACATTAATCCTATCGAACTATGAGAGTTCGATAAAGTTGTGAACTTGTTCATTGAGCGCTTCATGTTTAACGTCGAAGTCTCACCAACCCTCAATCATCTGTACAATTTAAAATAGATGGAGAATGAGAAAGCCAGCGAATTTATCCACAGGTGGAGAAGCACCTGTAACAGAATGAAAGTTCCCATCCCAGAGGAGCACGCCCTGCAGATTATTCTGAATAATTTTGCCCAGCCTCTGAGGAACCTCATTTCTACTACGCCCGCCAAATCATTCATCAAACTTATTGAGAGAGCCGAGTGGCTCGAGACCGGCTTGGATAATGTCCTATATGAGGGTTACCCTTTCCTCCGAGGAAACCCTAAGCAGAAGAAAAAGGCTCATGTTGCTTATTCCACAGATTTTTTAGACAACAGCAGTAGTTCTGGCAGAAAGAAGAGCAAGAAAAATTGCAACAAAAATGCAGGGCACTCCAAGGTCGAAAGGACAAACTCTGCGGCCCAGAAAGGGAAATTTGTTAAGCCACAGCCCGTCCAACCAGCGCCCCAGTCAGAAGCAAAGCAGCCAGAAAAGCCGAAGCACGAAGGTTGGAGTTATGATCGGGAATTTTCAGCCTTAGAGCAGTCCCGCGAAGACATCTTAGAATATATGATGTCGAAAGGAATAATCAAACTTCCCAAGGTGGCAGATACTCCCGTCACTATGGGTAAATGGACTGATAAATTCTGCAAATTCCATCGAACTATCAGACACGACACCGAACACTGTTTTGTCCTCAAAAACATCATTCAGGATTGTATTGACAAGAACATGCTGATTGAGGACGAGGATGAGCAGCAGCCAGAAATCTTGTCCAAGCCATTTCCTAAACATTCAGCTTCGGTCATCACGGAGCAGGCATTCTCTCTCCAAGGCAGTATCCAGCCATGTTCTAGTCGGGATATTCAGGATCAGCATCAGGTCCTCGTCCTCCGTCAAGCGCAGTCTTCCGCCAAGAGGGTAGAAATTACTGCATTCTCCAGCAGTAAGAAACCAACCCATGAGCCAACAAAGGCAATGGCAAAAATTGACAAGATGGTCCTCAGAATTCTGAAGCGCTTTATCAAGGCAGCTTCAAAGAAAGAAGAAGCTTCAGGGACAGTTTAGAAACCAATCACTGCTTTGTCCAACATTTTCATCCTGGACCTGACCCACGCTTCCCCAGAGCATCAGCAAGTGCTAGAAGATCTGCTTAGGAAGATCAAAGTCAAGCCTAGCACGACTCCACAAGACATGGCTCAAATCGTCAATCAAGCAATGACGAATGCACCGATTACATTCTCGGATGAGGATTTGCCAAAACCTCATTCCTTTCACAACAACGCACTTCACATAGTGGTGCGAACCAGGGGCATGACAGTCCCTCATGTACTCGTTGATGGGGGCAGCAGCCTCAATATCTGTCCAGAGATGACAGCCAAGGCGTTGGGTTTAAAAGAAGATGAATATACCCCAGATCCGATCATGATCTACAGTTTCGACAACCATGGGCAGACAGCCAAGGGGAAGATATTTCTCGAAATCTTCATCAACTATTCAGTACATACTGTCCTTTTCCATGTGGTCAATGTGCCGCCTACATACAATCTGCTACTTGGGCGCACTTGGATTCACAATGCCAATGTTGTCCCATCGACCTTGCACCAGTGCATAAAGTGGTCGAAGGGAGGCATGATCACCACGGTCCTAGGAGAGGATCCGGAAGAACGACTCTCGCAGCCGATGATTCCCCGTCCTACTTTCACTGCCGACATCCCGAGCATCCGGGAAGCCGAAGAAATTAATTTGAGTGAAAGCCTGGATATGCTAAATTTGAAAGAAGTCCAGCCAACAGAAAATGTCATCGCAGTAGTTCAGTGGCAGGGACCTCGCTTCTTCAAACTAGGAGGACGCCTCGATTGCACTTCATTCAAAGATCACCCGCTTTTTCCTCAATTCTAAAAAACGAGGAAAGGATTTGATCTTCTAATGAAGCACGGTTACCAACCCTTCAGGGGTTTTGGCAGAAATAAAGACGGCATTCTGGAGCCGATCATCCCCGATCAGCATGTCACCGGTACAGGCTTGGGTTTCACAGGTCAGTCATCCGACAGAAAGACCACTTTCGTCAAGGGAGCCCAGTAAAGAAGACAATGCCAGTATTTTCTATTTTCCTTTTTTTCTGTCATCTTGTAAGGGCAAGATCCGCCTCAGTTTCTTTCTCTTCTTCAACAATCGCTTGTAAATATCAAAGTTTACTTAATCAATGAAAAGTTTATTTTCTCTGTTCATCTTGGCGTACACAAATTTATATCCTTGTCTATGTTGTCATTCTCTGTTTCTGTACAAAAGGCAGTTTGCAAAAAAAACTTTTATCCTTTCTCAAAACCCTTCTTTGCGCTTTCAGGATTGCCGGATCAATCTAATGTTCTACTTAGTTCAAATTGTCAAAATCGATTTCCATGGAATGTCAGCTTTTAATTTATGCTATCATGTGAACCTAGGAGCCTAGACCTGAACCCAGCTGACATGGAATGCATATAGACTAGGTATGGTTTGGTAGGACCATATTGAGGAGAATTATTCATGCTCACATAGACTTAGGTCTAATACAACACTCCTCAATTTAGGAATTGTATGAAAACAATGTTTGCTTCTTCAAATATTTCAAAATTCTATCTCTTTAGGACTTAGAGCCTTCTGTTTGATTGCATGTGCTCATGTTTTTCAAAAATCACCCTACCTATATTGTCCCGGTCTTCACGTTGCTGGGCTCTCTTCCAGAACCATAGTTCGGGATAGAGCCTCACAACTAGGCCACCTATTTGGGTGAAAACCCCCCTGCCACGTACCAAGGGCCATAGTCCAACGTATATCGGCAGGTGCTCAAGGATGTTGGAAAACTTGAACCTAGAACTGGGGGAATTGATTTTATGCCACGTACATCGAGCCTTGGCTTGAGTATATAGGCATAACTGAATTGGATACAAATGATCTAAGCCTTAGAGTTAGGATTAAGGTCCTACAGCCATTTCAAAATTTGTGCATCTAGAGTCAGCTTTTAGGGAATGCTGTATGTGCATACTTGTTTGTGCATAATGTGATTGAATATGTTATAGTCATTTCCTTTTATTTTCCATATTTTCCCAATTTTCTAAAATACTGGACGATTTTCTCAAAATTCCCCAATCTATGTCCATGTACTGTCCATGTTTTAAAACCTTGGACGATTTTTCAAATACTTCATTTTCCATTTTTCATCAAACCCTGGACGATTTTCCAAATTTCCCTTAATTTCCTCAAAACTCCAGGTGATTTCCCATCTTTCCTGTCTTCTGGATCTCGAATTTCCTGCTTTATTTTTACCCTGCCTGCATTTTTCTCAAAATTCCTATATTTTCAAAGTCTTATTCCAATTTTCTATGTCTTCCAGTTCGATGGCATCCAGTCAGCTTGATTCAGTCTTCCCTGAGGGTCACATCTCCTACGAGGTGCGACAAAGTCTTCCCGAACATCGAGTCCTCAGCACCGGATCCTTCTTTCCCCGGTGGTATTATTCATGGTTCAAGAACTTCTCTCGTATGTTTCCGGACCATCTGGATGAGTGTGGATTGGAACTGGCGTCCGCAGTGGGAAAGCAGACAGTCAACGACAACTTGATCCATGCACTAGCAGAGCGGTGGAATCCGAGCACTTCTACCTTCTGGTTCCCGTGGGGCGAGATGACGGTGCTGATAGATGAATTTTCAGAGATTATGGGATTGCCCGAGCCAGCCGGTCAGCCTGGAGATCCATTGGAGAAACAGTTTTTGATTAATGTCAAGGGTCTGGACCCAAAAGATGCCTTAGCTCGCATGACGGGACGCAAGTCTTGGCCTCTGATTGAAGAAGATGGAAATGAATATGTGGACCTGCTCGAAATCTACAGACAGCATGGGACATTTGTGGAAGTCAGCTCGTTGTCCAGGACAGCACGAGAAAGAATTCAGCATGCGATGGTTCTATGCACGGTGGGATTAGCTTTCTTTCCCGACGGACGGAATTACATGGATATCAGAATAGTTCAGCTTATGAGGAGATGGGGAAGTCGACAGACCAGCCACCTCTCAATAGCCATGGCCGCACTCGCCTTTCTATACCGAGGGTTGACTCGTTTCGCACTCGGAGAGTCGATCCTAGTCGAAGAGTGCACCTATGCCTTGCAGTCTTGGTTCCTCCGGCATGTGCCAGTCCGAGCCAGTTCATTCAGATACAATGGTGAAAAGCTTCTTCCAGTTGAGCGATACCGGTTCTTGCTCGACAACCTTCAGGAGGAAGAGGTCGTATGGGACTACTTTGATCGTCAGGAATCACCTCCCAGATACACTTATGCTTACGGCAAGCGATTCAGACTACTTGGCCTGTTTTTCTGCGCATACTATCATCCAGAGCGGTGTGTCAGGCAGTTCTCTCAGAGGTTGAAGCGCGTAGAGATTCGTCCACTAGCCGGGGTTCTGCCGGAATTCGATCTTGCATCAGATCAGTGGTCCAGAGCATACCATTCTGCCAGACATGGCTGGGATTCCTTTGTCAGTCTTACTATTTTTCCTGGTCCTCGTGTGTCTTCTGATTTTGTAGAGTGGTGGAAAATTGTATGTCCCCCTCCCCTCTGTCAAGTGTATTATTGATAAAATCATGTTTTTCCCCTCAATAAAAATTCCTTTATTTTACATTGGTTTGACGACCTCGCCTAGGTAACAAGGCATATTTTCAGTTGTTTATCTTGCAAAGAATAGCAACACAATTGTCGTAATCCCAGCGACGACTCAATCCCTAGTAATGGGATATTATTTCAATTGTCTACCAAAATTCTCAGTAAATATTTTTCTCCAAACCAAATTCCCGTCAGAAGCCTAACCATCAGTTCTACCCTGCAGAGAGCATCAGAGAACATTTGCAATACCCTATGGTCAATACAAGATCCAGAAAGAAAACCACATCAGTTAAAGGTGTCGCATATTCAGTAGTTTCAGAAGAAGAGATGGACTCACCTCGATCAATCCAGAGTTAGGGTCAGCAGGCGGATGATGGCATCGATCCCCAAATGTACATCATGTTCAAAAAAAAAATGATGACCAAGATGCTGGCAGAGCAAGCTGAGGTCAGTACTGAGCAAATTCAGACCAAACAGAAAGAATGTCTTCCCGATCTATCAAGAAGCTCGTCTTTAATCCAAAAGCTTGTTTAAAATCAGCAATAACACCCGTTTTTACAGAGGAGCCCCCTTGAATTTTCAAGATTTTACAAAGAGGGACTCCCCTTAAAAAAAAAAAACTTTCAATTTTTTTTTATTTTCTCGTAGCTTCTTCCATTTTTTTTTGGTTTTTTTGTGTTATTCTTCTATTTTTTTGTATTTTTAGAATAAAATCCTAAGATTTACGAGAAATAAAGATTTAAAACTGATTTTTTGTATTTTTGCAAAAATATTTACAAAAGAGAGTTTTCTGAGAATTCGGGTTTTTATTTTTGAAATTTTTCTCAAAGAGGGGATCAGATCAGATTTGGATCAAAATTGGGTCAGAGCTAAGACTTTGGGTCCGAATTCTAACGAATCTAAGGGATGAATGAAATTTTTGGTTAAAAATTTACCCGATTATTCAGAGGACGGAGGTCAGGGGCAAAAAGGTCATTTTTGTTTTTTTTGCAAAATTTAGGGTGTTCACAAGGGGGTGGATTGTGAGGTAAAGTAAAGTGATGGCAGGGGATGGTGGATAGAGAAAGTGGATGGAAAGGGGTTGTGTAGGGGTAAGCTGTAACAGGTGGGGAGTTAGAAAATGTATGGATGTATGCTACTGGGAAGGCGCTAGACAACAAGTGGAGTGAAAAACACATCAAACAGGGAAGAGCACATTGTTTCAGAAACTTTTTGCCAGTTGATGTCTCCTAGATTCACCATGACCTCTCAATTGATATTCACTGGGAACAAAGCCCTGTTTATAGTGAATTTGACAGAACTTGTGCATGAGGGAGGTTGATATACACATTCGAGAGATTTCTTTGCAATGACAAGCCTTTTCATCATATTTTATCATGAATTTGAATTGATTCACGATAAAACTGAGGCAATCCAACATGATATGATATGAAATTAAAATATGATGCTGCTACGATGAAATTAAACTATAAGGTTATGTGAAACAGAGGATTGAAAAAAAAAAAGAACATGAAACAACAGTGATACTCATCAATTTGTCAATTGATCACACGACATGGGATATGATCAAACCAAGATGAGAGGGACGATGTAGGGGGTATAACACAACATGTATGGAACAGGAGGTGGAATGAAGAATGTTACAGAAATATGGCATGCCCCTTGCGGTAAATCGATGAATGCTATTAGTCATGTTATGATGCACAAAAAATATATAGATAAAATGTAAATGTTGGGCGATGAATGATGCTAATAGATGCCACAATCCATGATTAAGGGTTGATCACAACCCATGATTTAATGACCCCAGGTAGGTTGTTGATGTTGAACAGGTTACTGAGGCTAGATAGCTATCTAAGATGTATGCGCTATCCAATGTTAGACTTACTGATCCTCTAACTCATCTCTCTTTCAGGAAGTGTGTGGGCTTCTTGAATCATGGCATAATCAGGATAATGATATAGACTCAGGGTCAATTCATCACCGGGGTTGGGTTCCCATCTCCACTGTGAAATCCCCAGAGATAATCACATCAGCAAAATAAGATTGTGATGCCTTACGACATTTCTTACAGGGTCTCTGATTCCTAGCTCTATGCACATATGAAATTGGAATTTAGTTTAGGTGTACAACTTTCACCATTGATATTCATGGGATCATTTCCCTTTGATATGTCTGTCCCAGAATACTTTCGACGAAGCATACGCAATAATACTAAAACTCCTTCCTTGCCAGCTTCTAGATTTTTACAATGCCCAGAGATTTCTTTAGGTTTCAGCGTGAGCAGATAAACAATGACATATATAAATGCACAGGAATAGAGAGGCTACTTCTGAGAGACAAAAAAAACAAAAATGTTTATAATGAAAATTTGTAAAAACGTAAGAAAGGAAGAGGGGTAATCCTTACCAGCTACATGATAAGATGATCTCAGCAAGTGCTAAAACAAGAGAAATTTGGATTGAATCCTAATTAGCCGAAAATTGCTAAAAAAAATCTATGGGACACCATTCATGTTATATCTTATACAGGCTTATCACTACCAGATGTGGAAATTAGTTTAAATAAAAAGACACTTCATGATAAAATACCCAAGGACAGAGGATCAGACTAAGAGAAAACCCAGATGTGATGAACAATCAAACACAATAAGAAGAATGAACTATGGGGAAAATGGATAAAATATAGTCGAGAGATCAGCCAAATATAATCCAAAGCAGAAAATCAATCTTAGAGCTAGAAACTGAAATATAACAAGCCATCCAAACAAATAAATGCTAAAAGGGGAAGATATAAGATGAGGATCAAATCTAAAAGGGATCAAGCACACATATACAAGGCTATGTTATACTGAACATGTGATGTAAACTTTACAATGAATGTGGGTGAAACATGAGATCGGTGAAGAGCCACCACAAAGTGGATCCGATCTAATACTAGATCAAATCAGATGACACTATGAAGGTCACTATCGGATCTATACAGATGTCGCAGTATGTTATGCTGTAAAGAGGATACAGAGACCTCAACTGATGTCAGATGATGGACAAAAGAAGGGAATATCAATGTATGATGGACTGTAGGGATGGGTATGCATGCGTGGATGAGAAGTTGGAATGCTAGTGAGAGAAAATAAAGGACCAGCAGGGGACATGACGACCTAATGATATATGCAATATGATAGATTATCAAGATAAAACAGAAAATCTAAATCCACAAATGATCAAAACAAAGCAGGAATCCAAAAATTAATAAGTGAGCAAAGCATAAGTCGATTACCAGAAAGAAACAAAAAAAAAGATATGAAAGAGAGACATAAATAAGAAAAGAAAACAAAATAAAGTAAGGCATGAATTGGGATCATAATCTTAAGAGAATCAGAGAATCGACATGTATAAAACCGCTGAAATTCAGTAATCAAAAGAAGGGAAAACAAAAGGAAGAAAAATTGTTGAAATAGATGTATTCCAATGATTTTACACGCAGGTGGGTCGGTCCTGCTATATGCAGACCGATCCCACCCTTTTGCTTTATAAAAAAAAATGAAGAAGAATGGAATTTTAAAACAAAGAGATGCTACGAAAGAAAGGCAAAATTTCTATGAAGAATCATAAAGAAGAGAAAAAAAAGGGCGACTACTTACCTGTAACGGTAGGAATTCTGAAGGAGGAAGCTGCAGCTCCTTCAATAGCTTAGAGAGTAGAGAAGAAGAAGAATGAAAAACGGTGTTCCATTGAAGTTTTGAAGGATGGACAAGGGGCCTTCCTTTCATTTTGCGATAGAGACCTTCTATTGTTGAAGGAGAGGGGAAGCAGATGCATGAGGATGGGGAGGTGAAAAGCGGTCCTGAAACCATTGCCCTGTGCTTCTTTTTATAGAGAAAGGGGAAGGTTCGGGAAGGGGCGAACTCCATTGGGGATGAGCGGGAGAGGAAGGAGAGGTTGGTGATCGATGGTTGAGGGGGGAAGCACATGGAGGAGGTTGATGATGGAGGCTTCCAGAGGGAGAGAGAGAGAGAGAGAGAGAGAGAGAGAGCTCGTGAAGGCCCGCGATGAACGAGAGGCCGTTTGCAGGTTTTCCTCTCTTTTCAAAAAAAGGGGGTTCTTAAAAAAAATGGTTTTTCATAAAACGGTTTTCAAAAAGGGGTTTTTAGCAAAACAAGCTTCAAAGAGTTTAAACTACTCATATTTTTTGATTTGTTGAATTTTTTGTTGTTTTCTTTGGCATTTTCTGTATTTTTTGTATTTTTGAAATAAAACTCTAAAATTTACGAGAAAACAAAGGATTTTTGACATATTTTTATAAAATTTTAAAAAATATTTACAAAAGAAGGGTTTTTCGAGAATTCAAGGCTATTCTCTGAAAAATTCTTTAGAAAACGGGTTTGGATCCAAGGTTTTTGATAGAGCTTTAAAATTCAGATTTTGGATTGGGTTAGATATAAAGATTGAGTTAGTGAATCCGAGAAATGAATGGAAGTTTGATCAGAAATTGACTCGATTTATTCAAAGAACGGGCCTAGGGGCAAAAAGAGAATTTTTGGAAATTTTGGGGTGTTCACACATACTAAGGTGTATACCCGTGCATCTATGACGGTTGATGAGGCTCTTGAGATAGCCTCACTTTTAGAACAGGATTGGTCAGAGTCCCAGAGGACACCAACATTCAGAGGACAACAACAGCAAGGCCAAAAGAGTTTGCCTAAAAAGCATCAGTTTCAGAAACATCAAGGTGGAAAGAAATTCCATCCACCTTCAAAGAAGAACATAAACAACAACAACAATAACCAACAGCAACAGTATCAGAATCGATGACCCCAATACCAACAGCAGCATCACCAATATCAGTAGCTTCAGAGGTAGATTACAGCAGCGGGTTGTTTGAAGTGTCCTATTGTTCATCCAGGTCGACCTTGACCTCGTGATACGGGCGAATGTCTCTATTGTGGCAAGATAGGCCACTATATAAAGGATTGTCGAAAGAAGCAATCAGATTATCAGAGGAGAAATACACCAGGAACATCTCAGCCAGCGCAGCAGAAACAGCCTCAGCAACATTAGCAGCATCAACAGAAGCAAGGCAACCAGAAAGTCATTACGGGACATGCCTACACAGCAACAGTGGAGCAAGTGACCAAAGGCAAGTTGGTCCAAGGTACTATTCCAGTTGCAGAACATGCAGCCTTTACGTTATTTGATTGTGGTGCTTCGCATTCCTTTATATCTATCAGATTTGCTAGAAAATTGCATTTGACCGTAGAGTCCTTGAATTGCCCGTTGGAGGTTCGTACTCTGACAGGTGATCAATCTTTTTGTGATTTCTATATTTCAAGCATCGAGGTGTTAGTGGCAGGGCAGAACTTGCCAACTGACGTGATCCTGCTAGACATGACTGAGTTCGATATCATTCTAGGCATGGATTGGTTATTTGAGTATCATGCTCAAGTTTTCTGTTGAGAAAGCAAAGTTGTTCTTTTTCAGCCTGATCGTCCTATTTTGGAGAACAAGCTTCATCGACCCTTGTCAGATAGTCGTTTGATTTATTCTTTCAAAGCCCAGAAGTATTTACGGAAAGGGGGTACTGCGTTTCTGGTCAGTATTGCCCCAGTCGAACCTGAGATAGTTCTGATCGAAGACTTAGACGTGGTTCAGGAGTTTCCCGATGTGTTTCCAGAGGAATTGCCTGGTTTACCTCCGAAGTGAGAGATCGAATTTTGCATCGAATTGTTGCCTAGAACTACTCTTATTTCCAAGGCACCTTATTGTATGGCTCTGGCAGTGCTTGAAGAGTTGAAGTGTTAGTTAGAAGAGCTCTTGGAGTAAGGTTTTATTCGGTCCAGTACATCCCCTTGGGGTGCACCAGTGTTGTTTGTAAAGAAGAAAGACAGATCTTTGTGGTTTTGCATTGACTACCGGATGCTCAACCAAGCGACGATTAAGAACAAATACCCATTACCCAAGATCAAAGACCTTTTCGATCAGTTGCAGAGAGCAAGGATTTTCTCGAAGATTGACCTCAGATCAAGTTATCATCAGCTTCATATTAGAGAGGAAGACATTGCGAAGACAACTTAACTTTTCGAACCAGATATGGTTTGTACGAGTTCGTGGTGATGCCTTTTGGTCTCACGAATGCACCAGCTGCATTCATTGATTTGATGAACCAGATTTTTTATCCATTTGTGGATAGGTTCGTGATCGTATTTATTGATGACATCTTGATCTACTCAGAGAGTCTTGAGCAGTATCGAGAACATATGCGTATTGTTTTGAGTATACTTCGTGAGCATCGTTTGTTTGCCAAGTTCTTCAAGTGCGAGTTTTGGCTTGAGCAAGTTATGTCTCTAGGTCACGTGATATCCAAGGATGGAGTGTCAGTTGATTCAGCGAAGGTTGAAGCAATGTTAGGCTAGAAGCAGCCTCAAAATGTTTTAGAGATTCGTAGTTTTCTCAGGTTGGTAGGATATTACCGATGATTCATCCAAGATTTTTCGAGGATTGCCTTACTGTTGACAAAGCTTTTACGTAAGGGCATCAAGTTCGAGTGGGATAGCGCTTGTGAAGACAGTTTCTGGATCCTGAAGTCAAAGCTCACAACCTCGCCGGTGTTAGCTTTACCTTCAGGCATATGTGGTTTTGTGGTGTACACAGACACCTCTGAAATAGGATTAGGTTGCGTGCTAATGCAGCACGACATGGTGATTGCTTATGCCTCAAGACAGTTGAAGACTCATGAGAAGAATTACCTGACACACGATTTGGAATTAGCAATATTTGTGTTTGCCTTGAAATCTTAGCGACATTATTTGTATGGAGAATCGTTTGAGGTCTTTTCAGACCACAAGAGTCTCAAATATTTGTTCTCTCAGAAGGAGTTGAACATGAGACAACGACGTTGGCTCGAGTTTATCAAGAATTATGACTTTATGTTGTCTTACTACCCTGGTAAGGCGAACGTAGTGGCAGATGCGCTTAGTCGCAAGTCGAGTGGTGTTTTGGCTGGACTAGTGTGGAGTTAGAAACTGATTGAAGATTTCGTAGTTTAGAAGCCTTTTTCAGTTGGGGGTGGATCGATCAGATTGTCTGGTCTGACCATTCGATCATAGTTTTTGCCTAGAATCGTGGATGCTCAGAAGCTTGATGACCAATATGGTAAGTTTCTAGCCCTGGCAAGACAAGAAGATACGTTCTTTAGTGTGTCAGATGATGGCGGTATTCGTATGAGAGATCGACTTTGGGTTCCAAGCGACCCTGAGCTAAAGAAGGAAATACTTGATGAAGCTCACATGTCAAGATATATGATTCATCCAGGTGGAACGAAGATGTTTAAGGATTTGCAGCGAAAATATTGGTGGAATGGTATGAAGCGTGAGATAGCAGCGTACGTTTCAAGATGCTTGACTTGTCAGCAGGTTTAGTTTCAAGTTTAGTGGCAAAGATAACACTCCAAATTTTGAAAAATGCCCCAGTCAGCAGATCTGAACTGAGTGTGGAAGAATTATTTTGAAAATATGGCTTCTCAGGCTTTGAAACCTTATCCTGAATGGTTTTGGGGAGACGAAATCCTCAAAGATGATATGATTGAGTAGAAAATGAGGAAATCGTGATGGGACTTTAGATGGAAATTCTGAAATGGTGGGAAATGAGAATTTTGATCAGGTCTCATGGCTGAGACCAGATACTCTTATCGGAATGATTCAGGTTTAGCCCTTAACCTGGATGAGACGAAAATATATCAAGATGAATTTGAAATGAGGAAAGGAATACACGAGGGTCTTGATGGGACATTTTTGAAAAATGTCTTGTGAAATGAAGCTCAAGTGGAATCCTATCCTGGATGGATATACAAAGCATGGGTTCCTTGATGGGAAGAGCCATGATGGGACTGGAAGAAAACATCTCGTCAAAACGAGGAATCTCATTGGAATGCGACTTAGGTTTAACCCAAACCTGCAAGGAAGATACCTCGCGAAGCGAGGTTCCGGGTTTACTCTTAATCTGGATAGGAAATCTACCATACGGGTTTCTCAAAAATGGAGAAAGCACGATGGGACCTTCGGAATTTGGACGAACAAATCCGAGAGGGGTTTTTGCGAAAGGAGGAAATATAGGGTTCCCTAAAGCTTCGAAAAGGGGAAGAAATTGGGCGTCACATTGTTGAGACTGAAATAGCTTTTGAAATCAATGATCTTTCGCAAATGGTTCAGGTTTGACCCTTATCCTGAGTGTGGGAAATCTACCATACAGGTTTCTCAAAAATGGAGAAACCATAATGGGACCTTCGGAATTTGGACGAACAAATCCGAAAGGGGTTTTTGCGAAAGGAGGAAATATAGGGTCCCTACAGCTTTTGAAAAGGGAGAAGAAATTTTGCGTCTCATTGCTGAGACTAAAATAGCTTTTGAAATCTATGATCTTTCGCAAATGGTTCAGGTTTGACCCTTATCCTGAGTGGGGGAAATATACCATACAGGTTTCTCAAAAATGGAGAAACCATAATGGGACCTTCGGAATTTGGACGAACAAATCCGAAAGGGGTTTTTGCGAAAGGAGGAAATATAGGGTCCCTAAAGCTTTGAAAAGGGAGAAGAAATTAGGCGTCTCATTGCTGAGACTGAAATAGCTTTTGAAATCAAATGATCTTTTGCAGAAAGTTCAGGTTTAACCCTTATCCTGAGTGGGGGAAATCTACCATACAGGTTTCTCAAAAATGGAGAAACCATAATGGGACCTTCAGAATTTGGACGAACAAATCCGAGAGGGGTTTTTGCGAAAGGAGAAAATATAGGGTCCCTAAAGCTTTGAAAAGGGAGAAGAAATTAGGCGTCTCATTGCTGAGACTGAAATAGCTTTTGAAATCAAATGATCTTTCGCAGAAGGTTCAGGTTTGACCCTTATCCTGAGTTGGGGAAATCTACCATACAGGTTTCTCAAAAATGGAGAAACCATAATGGGACCTTCGAAATTTGGACGAACAAATCCGAGAGGGGTTTTTGCGAAAGGAGGAAATATAGGGTCCCTAAAGCTTTGAAAAGGGGAAAAAATTGGGCGTCTCATTGCTGAGACTGAAATAGCTTTTGAAATCTATGATCTTTCGCAGATGGTTCAGGTTTGACCCTTATCCTGAGTGGGTCGTCCCTACGGAATTCTTTAATGAGAAAACCGTGATGGGACAGGAAGATATACTTCCTTCAGAGGCAACTTCTTTTTTGAGAAATATAAACAATGCTAGGTTGCATCAAAATGGATATTGAATGTTTATTTTATTTTTTGGAATAGCTAGAAAATTCTACCAATAAGATAAAATTATAGCTGATTCGAATGCTTGGAGATGTGCACGTATGTGCAAAGAGACTTCCTCTTTTACCTAGAGTATTTCCTCCACTGAGGTTAACTCTTCAGTTCTAAGAGTCAAATTCAAAAATTTGCGCTGATGATTTTCTTCAAGGAAGCTATGTATTTCCTTGATATAAGAATAGAAGAAATATTCTTAATTTCATAAAAGCAAGTAAGGAAGAGATATTGATAAAAGAATTTTGCATGAGAAAAGATGACTTTTGGCAACTTTGGCAGTTTGATATCTGGGTGTTTTCCCTACAATGATCTTTTTTCACTCTTTTTGAGTCATTGGGCTTTCTCGGTTTTTTACATCATCCTTCATTTGGATGTCCTGACTTTTCTCTCTTTTTCAGGGAAGGGTACGTCACAAACTTCTTCATCTTGGAGATGTTCCGATCCTTCTTTTCTCAGGGATTATATATGATGACATGGGCTCAAAAGGTCTTTAGATGATAGCTGGAATCAAATAACTTTTAGGGTTTGTCGGTAGGTTCATCACACTCGCCTTCATCTCGATGGTGATCTGAACTTTCCCTGGAAGGATCCGTCACAAACTCTGTCATCTTGGAGATGTTTCAAAATCTTCTTTGGCCCCGGGGGTCTACTCGCTTAATTCGCCTTCATCTTGATGACAATTGAGAGATCCCTTTTGCGAATATTTGATTGCAACTCTTAAACGAAAATGAGAAGAGATGAGTTGAGTGGATTTTTTTTATAGCTCAAGATATTTCCACTGCCTGATTGCCAGAAAGTCATTTTTAAACATGCGCTATAGCCAAGATCAATATCAATTCGCTTCTGGCTTTTCAACATCATTGAAGATTTCTTTTATTGATCATATTGAGAGCGTTTCTTACATCCTTTTGGTTGATCAATCAGGAAAATATTTGAATTTTACCTCTTTTCGCAGAAAGTTTTACCTTTTTGGAAAGAAATACTAGAGGTAGTCTAAAGAAATTATCTTCGTACAGTAAGAATATTTAGAATCAACAAATGCTTTTAGCAAATTGGCAAAGTTTTCACGAATTCTTTGTGAAATAATCACTCAATATAGATTTTGATGAGAACTTGAGTTGTATCTTCGATTTTGGAAATACATGACCAGCAAAAGCTGAGACCTTTGAAATACATGACCAGTGAAAGCTGGACCCTTTGAAATACGTGACCAGTGGAAGTTGGAACCTTTTCGAGATACGTGACCAGCGAAAGCAGGAACCTTTCGGAATACATGACAAATAGATGTTGAGATCTTTTTGAAATACCTGTCCAGCGAAAGCTGGAACCTTTGAAATACGTGACCAGCGAGGAGCTGGAACCTTTTGAAATACTTGACCAGTAAAACTGGAACGTTTAAAATACATGACCAACAATAATGCTGGAACATTTTGGAAATACATGACCAACGAGTGTTTGGTCTTTTGGGAAATACACAAATGGTTATGAAAAACTGGGTTTTAATAAAAAGATTGAGAATGATCGAAATTGGGAGATTATAACCCGAGGGTTGAGAAAATGGTGATTTTTTTTGAAAACATTGTACCCAGAGGTTGGAGAATTGATAATCTTGAGAGAATTAGAGATATGAAGGTTTGGAAATGATAAATTTTGAGAGATTGAAACCCGTAGGTTTGGAAATGAGAGAATGGAGAAATTGTACCCTGAAGGTTTGATTTATGGAATAGGTTGATTTTGGGAGCTCGATAATTGTGAGCTGGGACTTTTTGAAATACATGACCAAAAGCTGAGTCCTTTTTTGGGAATGCATGACTAGCAAAGCTGGAACGTTTGAAATGCGTGACCAGCGAAAAAGCTGAAACGTTTGAAATACCTGACCAGCGAAAAGCTGGAACATTTGAAATACATAACCAACGAGTGTTGGATCTTTTTTGGAAATACCTGACTAGCGAAAGCTGGAACGTTCGAAATATATGACCAGCGAAATGCTGGGACGTTTGAAATATATGCCCAACGAGTGTTGGATCTTTTGAAATACCTGACCAGCGAAAGCTGGGACGTTTGAAATACATGACTAGCGAGAAGCTGGAACGTTTGAAATACATAACCAACGAGTGTTGGATCTGACCAGCAAAAAGCTGGAACGTTTGAAATACCTGACCAGCAAGAAGCTGGAACGTTTGAAATACATGCCCAACGAGTGTTGGATCTTTTGGGATACCTGACCAGCAAAAGTTGGGACGTTTGAAATACCTGACTAGCGAGAAGCTGGAACGTTTGAAATATATGACCAACGAGTGTTGGATCTTTTCAGAAATACCTGACCAGTAAAAAGCTGGAACGTTTGAAATACCTGACCAGCAAGAAGCTGAAACGTTTGAAATACATGCCCAACGAGTGTTGGGTCTTTTAAAATACCTGACCAGCAAAAGCTGGGACGTTTGAAATACCTGACCAGCGAGAAGCTGGAACGTTTGAAATATATAACCAACGAGTGTTGGATCTTTTCGGAAATACCTGACCAGTAAAAAGCAGGAACGTTTGAAATACCTGACCAGCAAGAAGCTGAAACGTTTGAAATACATGCCCAACGAGCGTTGGATCTTTTGAAATACCTGACCAGCAAAAGCTGGGACGTTTTAAATACCTGACCAGCGAGAAGCTGGAACGTTTGAGATATATGACCAACGAGTGTTGGATCTTTTCGGAAATACCTGACCAGTAAAAACTGGGACGTTTGAAATACCTGACCAGTAAAAACTGGGACGTTTGAAATACATCAGCTTTTGGGAGATTTTAAATCAGAACTTGAATTTTGTAGAAGAAAGGATTTTGATCAAAAGATTGAATGTAGAAAGTTATTGGTGCGAGGGTTAGATCCTCCAAATGAGCTCAATGGATGTTTGAAGATTTCGAGAAATACCCTAGTGTGAGGACTGGGTTGTAAAGATAAGCTAAATAAAGTAAAATTTTCAGAGAATAAAGACTCTTTGGTAAAAATTAATGGACCATCATAGTTTAATTGCATGTGGTCGACTTTCAGGATTTTGTCCCCTTGTCCTGAACAGGGGAAATAAAAAGGGAATACCTCATTGACAGGAGGCATCAGGTTTATCCCTTAACCTGAAGGGGTAGAAGAAATGATGGATTTCCTATGCGAGGATTGGATTCAAAAGGAAGTCCTGGTCGGAACTCAAAACTTCGACTGAAAATAATAGAAGAAAAACCCAAGCTGGAACTCGGATTTCCAAAGGAATGAAGGATTTCCAATGCGAGGATTGGATTCAAAAGGAAGTCCTGGTCGGAACTCAGAACTTCGACTGAAAATAATAGAAGAAAAACCCGAGCTGGAACTCGGATTTCCAAAGGAATGAAGGATTTTCAATGCGAGGATTGGATTCAAAAGGAAGTCCTGGTCGGAACTCAGAACTTCGACTTAAAATAATAGAAGAAAAACCCGAGCTGGAACTCGGATTTTCAAAGGAATGAAGGATTTCCAATGCGAGGATTGGATTCAAAAGGAAGTCCTGGTCGGAACTCAGAACTTCGATTGAAAATAATAGAATAAAAACCTGAGTTGGAACTCGGATTTTCAAAGGAATGAAGGATTTCCAATGCGAGGATTGGATTAAAAAGGAAGTCCTGGTCGGAACTCAGAACTTCGACTGAAAATAATAGAAGAAAAACCCGAGCTGGAACTCGGATTTCCAAAGGAATGAAGGATTTTCAATGCGAGGATTGGATTCAAAAGGAAGTCCTGGTTCGGAACTCAGAACTTCGACTTAAAATAATAGAAGAAAAACCCGAGCTGGAACTCGGATTTTCAAAGGAATGAAGGATTTCCAATGCGAGGATTGGATTCAAAAGGAAGTCCTGGTCGGAACTCAGAACTTCGATTGAAAATAATAGAATAAAAACCTGAGTTGGAACTCGGATTTTCAAAGGAATGAAGGATTTCCAATGCGAGGATTGGATTAAAAAGGAAGTCCTGGTCGGAACTCAGAACTTCGACTGAAAATAATAGAAGAAAAACCCGAGCTGGAACTCGAATTTTCAAAGGAATGAAGGATTTCCAATGCGAGGATTGGATTCAAAAAGAAGTCCTGGTCGCAACTCAGAACTTCGACTCAAAATAATAGAAGAAAAACCCGAGCTGGAACTCGGATTTTCAAAGGAATGAAGGATTTCCAATGCGAGTATTGGATTCAGAAGGAAGTCCTGGTCGGAACTCAGAACTTCAAACGAAAGATACAGAGGGAGAAGCCTGAGTGAAAACTCAGGTTTTTGACAGAAAGTTTTTAATCAAAATATTGAGTTTTTGAAAATTTGCCAGTGCGAGGACCGGACCTGGGATTGAGAATGACCATTTAGAGGACTAAATTTATTTGCATGTGATCTGATTGCCCCCTGTAAACACCCCAAATTTTCACCCTCATCCAGTGTTTGTCCATTTCATGTGTCATTGCATATCATTGCATGCATTCGGCATACCATCTCATTGCATTGCATAGCATTGCATGACATTGCATCTCATTCTTGAGATCCAGCACTCCAGCTTTCAAAACATTCAATCCAGATTTGAATTTCAAAGCTTTTATTTCAAAAAAATCAATTTCAAAACCTGGGTTTTTATTCAATACTCCGTCATTTTCCAACCCCAGGACTTTATATTTCGAAATATTTTCTCAGAAAACAATCTGGATTCATGTTAAATTCAAATTTCAATCAATTTCAATTCTCAGATGAGACCCATTGAGATGGTGTCGCTTCTGAATTTCTCTATTCATCAAATTTCTCAAATTTTTGAAAGTTTCAGTCCGATCAAGACTCTGTCTCAAAGTCCTAATCCGGTCAGGAGTCTGTTTTGAAGTCTGTTTTACTTCCATTTTCAATCTTTTCCGTTTTTTTTGAAATTTAGGTCATTTTACAGAGTCCAGTTAGTTCAGGACTCTATTTTAGAGTTCGGTCGAGTTAGAAGTTTAACCCTAACTGTGTTTTCAGACTTATTTCATCATTTCTTGATAAAATCTTTCAAAAAATTTTACATTTGAATTCTAAAATTTAAAATCTCAGAGTCCTAAGAGTTCAGGACTCTAACTCGGATTTCCAGTTTGCTTGAGACCCTGTTTTCAGAAATCTTGAAGTTCAAATATCGATTTTAACCCCTTTTCAAAGCCATTTTTAGTGTTTATTTCAAAATTTCCAAAACTCGATGTGGGCCCACTCAGTTGGCACCATATCCAGAGGAATTCTAACTCAGTTAGAACCTTATGCCATTTCAAAAATTCTAGTTTTAAGATTGTTTTTGAAAAATCCTTTTGAAAACTCCTTCAATTTCAAGTTTTAAAATCGCTTTTTGAAAAAAAACTCAAGTAGGGCCCACTCGAGGTGGTGCCATATTCGAGTCAGTCAGGGCTAGACTAGGTTTAGTTGATGTCTTGGTTAGTGTTAGAGGTTTAGAAGAGTCAAAACCATTTTGAAAAACTCAATTTTGAAAGTTAGTTTTTAAAACTAGTGTTTTTAAAAGGTTTTTAAAGGTGTTTTAAAAAGCCAAATGTAGAAAATGCCAAGTGGCATTACATTTGGGGATTTTTTAGGAAAGTCTAGGGGTTAATTAGGCACTAGTTTAGATAATTTAGGCTAGGGGTAGTTAGGTCTTTCCACCCAAAAATCGCCCCCCCTTTAGAAGAGTCCAATTTTTTTAAAACATTTGATTTTTAACCTAAAATTTTTTTATAAATAGAAGGCCATAGGGGGGCGATTTTTCCAACTTGCTCTCCTTGGGATTCTTGGAGCTTCTCTTTCCTCTCCAGCCCTTCCTCCATTGCAGCCACCTCAAGGTAATTATTTTGTTTAATTTTTAGCTTTTATTTCATGTTTTTAATAGTTTTAAATCAATTTTAGCCATTAATACCTCCTATTTCATGGATTCAACCATGGTTTCACTTCAAGAATCATCAAGAATCAGCAAGAACGATCCAATAAGGTGATCTAACCCTGTTTTGGGTGATTTACAGGGATTTTAATCCATTAGAATTAATTTTAATATGATTTTTTACCTTATTAACCAATAAAATACATGATTTACCCCTTTTAATGGGTTAAATCTATGTTTTAAAGGTGATATCAAATTCCAGCCATTGATTCCCTGTTTTTATTTTATTTTCATGGTTTATTCATGTTTTTTTTACGTTATATAGCATAGAAATAATTTTTATTTACTGTTTTATAGTTTATTTTATGGATTTACATTAGTTAATGCATGGTTTTTCAAGTTTCTTAAATTTCTGTGTGTTTTAGGTTTAGAACAATAAAGATAATGTTATTTCGGATTGAAGTACTCATTGTTTATTTCTGATTTGTTTATATGTGATGCATGCATGAGTTATTGAGTTACTGTAGAAAAATCAGAGGTTTTGGATCTCGGGAACCTTGTCAAAAAAATCAGACATCAAATCGGGTTTTTAAAGCTTTAAAATCGTAGTTAAAATCAAGAAGGTAACTTGCTGTTGTGATATTTCTTTCATCCTATACCCGATTTTAGATCTGTAAAGTGCTATGGATTCACATTGAGTAGATCTGTTTGCTGTGAAATGTTTGGATTTTTTTATCACTGTTTAGTATTTTTCCTCTTTCAGAGAATCTGTTTTTAAATTTAGAACTCGTTAGGGTTTACCAAAACCCTGATCAGACTTGTGTTAGTCATAAATCCCAAACCACAGATCCGATTCATGATCTGTAAAAAGTGAGTATTGATATTTTTCTGTCTACTATTCACCACTAAAATTTCAGAGATTTTTGTTTAGGATTGCTATTTATGTATGTATTTTCAATCTGAAGTATCCGTTTTAATCCCTGTTGAAAGTGATATATTTTAGCTCAGATTGCCGGAAAGGTTTCTCCCTAACCGGAGTTTTTTTTTCCGATCTGTAAATTGGGAAAAATCTGTTTCTCTTCTTAGTTAGTCTCTGTAAAATTTCATAAATTTTCATGGAGATTTGACCCCTAGTTCGGGTCTTGGATTGAAACTGGTTGATAAATTAGGTCAAAAATAGCATATTTTTAGGGTTTGATGCAATTTTCGGGTTAATTTAATGTCAAAAAATTATTTTTATAATTTTAAGTCAAAACTAGGGTTATAAAAAGTGCAGTTACCAATTTTTATGGATTTTGGAATCCATTTGATGTCTGAATTAATAAAATTACAAAACAGGGTACTCGAAGAATTCCAAAACACTGCAAAAATCACAAAATTTATGATATTCTTAGATTTTCGTGCATAAGCATATATTTTTAGGGTTTAATCATGTTCATAATCATATTAGGATGCTTTAGGTTTAATTTGATGTTTATTTGATTTCATTTAATCCATGAAACCAAAGTTTTTGCCAAAAATTATTTCAGAAAACCCTGATTTCAAGGCCATAGTCTTGCTATCGGGGGCAATTTGGTCATTTGACCTCAATTTCGAAATCCTTAACCCTAATTTCCATATTTTTAATCATGTCACATCATATTTAGCTTAGCTTATTCCATTCAAATTTCAAAACTTGCATTTTATCAAAATATCTTTCTAAAACCCCTAATTTCAAGGCAATAGTCTTGTTATTAGGGGTATTTTGGTCATTTGGACCCCAATTTCGAAATCCCATATCTTATATTCATTATTTGTTCAATTTGATTTCATATCTTTATCATTTTTATTTAAGAAAATCAAGGAAAAGGCTTATATCTAGCAAAATCCAGTAATTTCTAAATATTACTGGATAAACCTAGAAAAGCCAACATATTTTCATTAACCAAGTTTTCTAGTTTTGCAGGTACATTGAAGACTTTATTTTTCATGTATTTAAATTTCAATAGTGATGTAATTTGTAATTAAACTTTGGAATAAGAATTTACATTTCCTGCTTAGCTTAGGTTGCATTGCATATAGTCTATTTTTTTTTTATAATTTCAATGTGTGATGGATGATGATTCATGCATATTCAAACTCACCATGGTCTACACGAATGGCACATGCACTAGCTTTTATGAAGTTTATAAACTTGGTGGAATTTGTATTTATGGCCATAGTCAGAATATGAATGATACCCAGATTTATGATCTTCACATTAGCCACATTCAGCCTACACTCTTAGGCTAACTTCAAAATGCACTGCATTTCTCAAAATACAAAAAAGTATTTCTCAAATTCTCAAATTCATATTCATTCATTTCATGCATTTGCCCATTCCAATTCAAATTCCAAGTCAAGGAAATTGAATTCCTCAAAATCTCCTAAGTCTTATAGCAAAATCGATTTTCCCAAAAGCATTGAATTTCAAAGAATATTTCAAGTATTTCTCAAGTTCATAAACTCAATTTTCCAAAGTTATGCGGTCAATTTCAAAGTTTGAAGTTAGAGAAATCAAAATTTTTCTAAGTCTTATTCAAAAATCGATTTTCTCAAAATATGGATTTGCCAATGATATTTCAAGCATTTCCCAAGTTCCAAATTCAAATTTTCTAAGTTAGAATTTCAATTTCCAAGTTTGAATTCAGAGAAACCAAGTCTCTCAGAATCGATTTTCACCAAATGTCAAGGATTCCTCAAAATCGATTTTTACTTCTGTCAGAAGTATATTTCAAATCCCAATTCACGATTTTCCATGTGATATCTATTCTAAATATTTCAATCATTCAAAGCAAACATCATGTTTTCAAATGTGCATTTTCTGAAAATTCATAGCACATGCCTGATTCTATGTGCATTTAGAAATTAGAATATGATTTAGACAAGTTGAATAGAATAGAGCATAAGATTGATCCTTGGTTCAATTACCCCTGTTAAAGGTGGCAGGAACGGTTGAACCTCGTACTGACAGGCGAGTCCCATTCTACGGAATTTTCCCGCATTTTAAAATGGAGGCGAGTTATTTTCAAAAACTATTTCAAAGGTCAGTTTGATTTGCAAAAGTAAAATTTTGCGATGATAACACCCCCTTATCTCGACTGGGGAGAAAATAAAATTTGAAGAGAACAAAATGAGAAGATATAGAAATTGATGGAAGATTTAATAAAAGAGAAGAATCAAGGAAAGTTTTATGGAAAGAATCTTTGTAAAAGAATTCTCATAGGTAGCATTGTTGCTCCTATGAGAGGTTTTAGGATTATCCCTTATCTTGAATGGGAAAGGAAAAAAATTTAGGCAAAAAAAAAGTTGGTGAAGAAGCTTTGATAAAGAATTGGAAGGATTAAAACTTAATTAAGAAATAAAACTGGTAAAATTGAATGAAGAAAAAGGATTTAGCTTTAAAAGAAAAAGACATTCAGGACTATCCCTTATCCTGAAGAAAGAAGGACCTCGTAGGATGAGGTTTCAGGTTTATCCCTTAACCTGAAGGGGGGGAGAAAGAAAAAAAAGAAGGCAAAAAGAAATACCTCATGGGAAAAGAAGCATCAGGTTTATCCCTTAACCTGAAAGGGTACTTTTTGAAAATAAGAATCAAGAAGAATTAATAAAATGGATAATAATAAAAATGAATAAAAATTGATAAAATTGATAAAGATGGATAAACAAAAGGTTGATAAAAGTTGAGAAAAAGAGTTTGATCCTGCCTGCATGTGGGATCTTTTAAAATGAGAGAAGAAGATGAGAAAATTATTTTTGGAAGGAAGGATTAACCACGAGGGCTAATCTTTGAAAGGGGATCATTCATGAGAGATCATCATGAGGGTTAATTTTTTTTTGAAGCAATGATTTGAAAACCAATTTGTAGAAAATATGATCAACACGATGGTTGATATTTGAATGTAATGATTTGAAATCAATTTTTAGACAATATGATCAACACAAGGGTTGATCTTTGAATGCAATGATTTGAAATCAACTTTTTTAGAAAATACAATCAACACAAGGGTTGATGTTTGCACGTAATGAAATCAATTTTTTTTTTTTGGAAAAATGAGATCAATCACAAAGGTTGATCTTTGAATGTAATGAAATCAAATTTTGGAAAATGAGATCAACACAAGAGTTGATGTTTGAATGTAATAAAATCAATTTTTGGAAAATGAGATCAACACAAGGGTTGATCTTTGAAATGCAATGATTTGAAATCATTTTTTTAGAAAACATAATCAACACCTAGGATTGATGTTTGAATGCAATGATTCGAAATCAATATGATCAACACAAGGGTCGATCTTTGAAATGCAATGATTCGAAATCAATATGATCAACACAAGGGTCAATTTTTGAAATGCAATGATTCAAAATCAATTTGTAGAAAAATATGATCAACACAAGGGTTGATTTTTGAAAAAGGTTGTAATAAAATATTTAAAATTTTCATGATTTTTTTTTGAAAGACCCTCATAGGTAATATCATTTCTCTCATGAATGATGTCAGGATTGTGTGGTCATCGCAAAATTTTTCCTCTCTCGTTGGTTTCTCTCTCATCCTTCTCTTTTCCTTTTCTAACCTCTATTTTCCTCCTTTTTGAAGAGAGAAGAATAAAAGAAAGAAAAGAGAAAGAGAAGAGAAAAGAAAGAAAGAAAGAGAGAAGAGGAACTATTTTGCGCGGTCTCACTTGACCTTAATTTGAAAATATTTAGCAAATAACTCGCCTCCGTTTTTTAAAATATTGCGGGAAAATGGAGAGACGGGATTCGCTCGTCGGTACGAGGTTCGACCGTTCCTGGCGCCTTTACCAGAGGTAATCGAACCAAGGATCGAATCTATGCCTTTTGCTTTGCCTAAATATAATCTAAGAATTTAATCTAACTCTAAATGCACAAAGAATCACGCTTGTGCAATGCAAGAATGTATGCTCTTTTGAAAAGAATGTTTTGGAAATTTCCAAGTATTCTGAGATGAACTTGGTAAGGGAATGAAGAAATGTTTGAATTTAACTTAGAACTTGAGATAGATCAGAGAAGTTCTAAGCTTTTGAAGTAAATCAGGATTTTGGAAGAATAAATGAGAAAGAATGACTTGAAGCTTTGAAATGAAAGGAAATGAAGTTTCAAAGTCAAAAATCGACTTTGAATTTGGATTTTGAATTTAGAAAAGGAAATGAATACTTGAGATGGAATTGAATTTGGATTTAGAAGTTTGAAATTTGGAATGGATCTGAGAAATCCGGATGGTATATTAAGAATAGAAATGGATTTAGATTAGATCCGACAATGGAATTGAAATCTAGAATTTGGAATTGGATTTCGGATCCTAAACGGAATGGGATCCGAGATTTGGAGTCCAAGATGGACTTGAGTTCTGGATCCTATAATGGGCTCGAATCTGAAGTCTAAGATCCAAATGTAGAATTGGGTTCTGGATCCTAGAACAGATTCGGATCTGAAGTCTAAGATCCAAAGCAGAGTTGGACTCTGGATCCTAAGATGGATTTGGATCTGAAGTCTGAGATCCAAAAGTGGAACTGGATTCTGGATCCTAAGATGGGTTTTGGATCTGAGACCCAAGATGAAATATGGTTCTGGATCTATAAGAAAATTGGATCTGAAGTGAAATTGGAGTCTGGATCCTAAAACGGATTTGGATCTGAAGTCTGTGATCCAATATAGAGTTGGACTCTGGATCCTAAGATGGTTCTGGAGTCTGAGATTCAAAGTAGAACTGGGCTCTGGATCCTAAAGTGGATTTGGATCTGAAGACTGAGATCCAAAGGTAGAATTGTATTTTAGGAAACTGGATCCAAGTTGATCTAATTTTTAGATTTGAGTTTCCAAACTTGATTTGAGAATTTGAATTTTGAATATGCGAAATGGATTCCAAAAGTCGAATTGGACTTTTGAATTTGAAGCTTGAGTCTGGAATGAATCCAAATTTCCAAATTGGAATTGAATTTGAAAAAAAATGAACTTTAGGAATTGAATCTTGAATATACAAATGAATTTCAAAGTCAAGTTAGACTTTGAAGTTTTGAATTTGAAATTTAGAAGATGAAGAGAATCTCAAAGTTAATTTGAACTTTTGGATTTGATTGGAGTTGAGTGTTAAATGAATTTCAAATTCAATTTGGATCTTGAATTTGAAGTTAGAATCTGAATTTTGGATATAAGCTGATTCTAAAGTTTTTCAAAGTCAAATGGGACCTTGAAATTGAATTCTTGAATCCTTTTGAAAAATAGAGTTGAATTTAAAAAAAGGATTTGATGAAGAAAAGAATCACTTGGATTTATGAAAAAAAAGAATTTTAAAAATATGATGCGACTCTATCCTAAATGATGAATGAATTTAAATAATTTGAATTTTTGGATTTTGAAAAGCTATTCCATTCTTTAAATGAATTAAAAGAAGATTGAAGATATAATACATCCTTGACTATGGTCATTGAATGTATTATATAATAATCTATATTTAAATTCAAGAGAAGAATGAAACACATTTGGTGCTTTTATAGAATTTAAAATGAAATTAACTCTCAATATACCCTGACTATGGCCATTGGTATATATTTTGAGTCAATTTTAAGTTAAATTCTAATAAAAGGAGAAAATATTTAAGGAAATATGATGAATTTTGAAAATGGATCTAGTGTTATTTCGTAAAAGATAAAAATCCTAAGTTTTGTCCACACCCTGACTATGGCCATTGATGTGGATCATCAACTTAGGATCAATTACCTCTTACGAAATGGTGCACGTGCCATTCATGTTGCCATTTGTGAGAATTTGAGAAATAAAGACAAAAATGCATGAAAACAAGCAATTCATGATATTTACAATGCTCATTCATTCTACCTAAAGCAGAAAAACGTAGATTCTCATTAAAATCTAACTATTACAACACATGAAATTGCAAATACAACTCCTCAAGCAATGACATCCTTTACATAGTTCAGAAGCGTTGCAGATGGCCTGAAGAAAATGATGCCCCCTTTTGATGGAACCAGAGGGGAAATTCACTAGCTTCCCTCTTGCTTGCAGGACCAGATGATCAATGATAATGGATGCTTCAAGAGATGGATTGCCAAGGATCGCCACCGAAAAGATGGAGGCTGCAGGGGGAACTTCCAAACTCGATCAAGGAAGCTCCCTTAGTATTCGCAGATAATGGACCTCGGAGGAGAAGGATGGATGGTTGTTAGCAATGGGTGTTTTTCTCAAAGAAGATGGATGGAAAAGGGAAAACTGATCGATGAAGTTGCTTGGTTAGAATAGATCCTCTTCCTCCAAGAAGCGTCGATCAGAAGGAGTTTTGATGAGAAAACCCGATGAGGTTCGTGGATGATGCCCCCAAGAGGTGGAGGTCTCTCTTTAAAACAAAAGCCGTTGAGGGTTCGAGAAGGGGGGAATCCGTTAGGGATCAATGGAGGAGGGTGGCCTTCAGGTGATCGAGGGCGGAGAGCTCGGTGGTTTGTTGTAGATGGAAGGTGAAGATTGATGTCGCACATGGGGCTGGCGTGGAAAGGAAGAAGGCCTGCGAGACCGTTGAAGATGAACGGAGGAGGCCCCAGGCCATGGCGATCGAAGGTGGCTGAAGAAGAGGGAGGCTGATCCGACGATTGGCAGAAGATGGAATGGTTTGGAGGAGCCGAAAGCCATCGAGCAGGGCGGCTGGGCGATGAGAGGAAGCCAAGTCTTCCGCCTGCGACCCCTTTGCGAAAACCCTAAAAAAGTTTTAACGGGGTTTTTTTCGGATTTTAACCCGCTTTTTTTCAAAATAGGGCTCCTTTAAAACCATTTTTTTTCATAAAGTGGTTTCAAAAAAGATTTTTTTTTTTTAGCAAAACCAACTTTAAAAAGCTCAAAACCACTCGTTCTTCACATAGTATTTCCACTTTTTTTTTGGTTTTTTTTATTGTTTTATGTATTTTTTTTGTATTTTTGGAATAAAACCTTAGATTTTACGAGGAAACAAAGATTTAAACTAATTTTTTTTTGTATTTTTCTGAGAAATATTTACAAAAGCGTTTTTCTGAGAATTTCGGGCCATTTCGGGGAAATTTCTTCAGAAGAATGGGTTTGGACCCAAGTTTTGAGAAAATATTCGAGTTTTAAACCTCGAATTGAGGAATACAACGTGATGGATCCAAACAGATATCGGATGGACTGCCCGAGCTATTTAAAAACTATTTTTGGTATTTTTCTATAATTTAATTTTAAAAATTGGACAACGAGACTCAAATTTGATTTTGATAATGGATTCGGGTCCGAAATCGAGTTAAATATATAAAATGAATTTAATTTCAGCAAACTTGAGAAATAAAATGGGGTTTAGATTTAAAAAGTGACTCACTTGTCCAGAAAAATGAAGATAAAGGGCAAAAAGGTGATATTTACAAACTTTTGAAAAATTTGGGGTGTTCACAGATGCCCCTCTTTGCTAATAAGCCGGTTTGAAAGCCGAGCTTAGTGGCAAAGAAACACTCCAAATTTTGAAAAAAATGCCCCAGTCAGCCGATCTGAACTGGGTGTGAAAGAATTTATTTTGAAAACACGGCTTTTCAGGCTTAAAACCTTATCCTGAATGGTCCTGGGGGGATGAAATCCTCGACAATGATATGACTGAATGATAGAAATGAGGAAATCGTGATGGGACTTTGGGTGAAAATCCCAGGGATGGTGAAAGATAAGAATTTTGATCAAGTCTCATGGGTGAGACAAGATCAGCCCTTTGGAATGACTCAGGTTTAGCCCTTAACCTGGATGGGACGAAGATAGATCAAGATAATTTGGATGGGTAAAGGAAACATAAACGGACCTCGATGGGACATTTTGAGAGAAATGCCTCGTGAGATGAAACTCAAGAACGATCCTTTTCTGGATGGATGTACAAAGAGCACGGATTCCTTTGTGGGGAAAACCATGATGGGACGGGAAGGATTACCTTGTCTAAACGAGGCTCAGGTTTAACCCAAACCTGAAAGGAAGGTACCTCGCGGAGCAAGGTTCAGGCTTCACCCTTATCCTGAGAGGGACAATGTTTTCGTCGCGAAATTTTTCCCGTCTTCCCTTCCTTGCGGAAGAGAGAAAGAGGGAAATGATTTCGCGATTCAAACTTGACCGGATTTTTGGAAATTGCTTTTGAAATACTCGCCTCCATTTTGAAAATTGCGGGAAAATCAATGGGATGGGGCTCGACCTGTCGGTACGAGGTTCGACCGTTCCTGCCGCCTTTAACAGGGGTAATCGAACCAAGGACCAAAACTATGCTTGACTTAGTTAAATTATCGAAGTTATGTTCTATCCTAAATACACAGAAAATTCAGGCATGTGCTATGAGATTTTGGAAAATGCAAGTTGAGAAAACATGATGTATGCTTGGAGAATATTTGGAGTTGAAAAGATTCTCTCGGGAAAAAGCTGAAAGTCAATTTCTCAGGAAACTCAGATGAAAAAGATTTGAAATCTCAGGAAAGTTCATAAAGACTTGGGAAAATTATGAATGGTTGAAAATCCTGGGAAAATGGAAGTGATTCTTGAGAAAAGGTGAACCTTTTGAAAAGGGAAACACTTCTTAGGAAAACTTGGACTTTGAGAGTTTTCTTAGGAAAATAATGGAAAATTTATAGGAAAACTCATTGGGGAAGGAAATTCAAAACTTGGGAAATTGAAATCCTAGGAATTTTTACCCTTGAAATATTTGGAAATCGATTTTGATCTTGGGGAAAGATTGGAAAACTCTTTTGAATCTCTTAAGAAAATATCATTTTCCAGGGAAAACTGTGGAAAAACTTGTCTTTGGAAAACCGATTTTGAAAAATCCTTAGAGTTTCTTGAGAAATCGATTTCTTGAGAATGAAGTTTTCTTGAGAAAATCTTGAGAAAATCTTGAGAAAATCAATGATTTCATGATGCAAATGACATGAGTAAATGAATGCCCTTTGAAAAGATTTTCTGAGGAATTGGTTGAAAAATGTGCATTAAGTCCAAATAAGTCCTTCACATATTCTGACTGTGGCCATGAATATGTTCAGAACTTAGTTGATTTGATGCACATGATTTTGAAAACTTTGAAAATATGATGTGCATTTTAAGATAGCCTAAGAGTGTAGGCTCAATGTGACTAATAGAAAGATGACGGAACGGATCTGGGTCTCGTCCATATTCCGACTAGGGCCGTAAATATGGATCCCACCGAGTCCATCAACTCCCTAAGAGTTGGTGCACGTGCCATTCGTGAACATCCATAGTGCTTTTAAAATAAAATGCATGAATCATATAATCAGGATATTGCATAAATTTAAACTATATGATATGCATCCTAGTCTAAGCATGAAATTAACTCTCTTATTCCAAAATTTACATTATTACATCACTAAATAAAGAAAATAAAAGAAATTTGCAGACTTCAGCTCCTTCTTTTGAATGTCCCTGCCAAACTTGAAATAAGGTTAGCTCAAATATGTGGGTTTTTCCAAAATTTTCCAATAATATTATGAAATTATTGGATTTAATTGGATATAAACCCTATGATCATGCTTCCTTGATATTTGAAATGATGTAAATGCAGGGAATTCAGTGGAAAACAGTTTGAAATTCGTAATTGGGATCAAAATGACCAAAATACCCCTAAAATTAAAGTTACACCTTTAAAATCAGGGTTTTTTTAAGGAAAACTTGGTAAAATTGAGATTTCGAAATTCAAATTGGATCAAATGATGATGAGATGCAGTAAGGGACATGATGACATGCTGCTAAACACATTAGGACTGTAAAATCAGAATTTGGCATTTTGCAATTTATCCAAAATAACGAATTTCGCTTGTTTTTCACTTGGATCCGGGTCCTGCGGGACCCTGTTTTGGTATTATGGATGATCCGAACCTTAAATGGATTCCAAATTGCACCAAATTTGGTATGAAGCATCTACTTACTCTGATAAACAACCTAGAATGCTAAAAATTCCGAAATGATAAGATTTAAATGCTAAAATTTAAAGAAAGTCCTAAAATGGTGGATCTTGCCTATGGATCCGAACCAAATGCAATGTCTAATATGATAATGCAAGATTTACACCATGAAAACTTCTGATATTTTGCAGACTGTTAAAAGACCCAAAATGGAACATTTTTTGTTTTTATAGCCTCGGGATTTGAGCCATGGTGAGTTCGGGGCAACAGGGATTTAGTTCTGACAGAGGTAAAAATCGCACTAATCTGATGACAAATGCTAAAGAAATATAAAACAGCCATGGAAATTTATGAAATTAATCAGAGCTATGCACGACATCTACATGAACAACTTTTATGTTTATGACTTCTACATTTGATCAACAAAAACATGGATAAAAATATAACTATTCTTGCCTAAACTAACAGAACAGACAAATGTAGCAAAACAGGAGACTGACAAAAAAAATCCGAAGCAGGGGTCAAAACTGTTCTAAAAATTACAGGCTTTCATATGCAAACATAGGACACCACGGACATAACTTTAACTTTTTACAGTTTTGGATTTGGAGCAACACACAAAGAGAAACTATAGCCCTAAGTCGATCCAAGATCTCAGAGGCCCAAATTAGGCTCTGCCACGTGTCCCGAACTCTCGGATTTATGTCAGACATTAAAAAAAATCAGAAAAATCTGAAAAAATCATATTAAAAACTAGACACTCACCCGAGTTCATAACATCTTTCGTATCGAAAATCGGATCTCCCATGAGGGATATATCGATTTTCCAATTCGGCATATGATTTTCAAAACGCATCCCGGGTAACAAAACCCGACTTGCTATTTTGAATGTTTACCGCAGTAAACAAATTCAAATGCCTCCGCATTTTTGGCAAAATTTCAGGGACACCTAAGGTCGCATTCCGTGATTTTTTTGGGATTTTTAATAAAAAATAAATGCATGAAATGACGTGTGGACTGACTGACAAAAACAGAGACCTACTGAAAATAAGCAGAATTGAAATAAATTCTAAATTAATCCTAATTAATTCATGAAATATGCTAAATGAATGAAATAAAAGGCAAATTAAACCTATCTAACTACATGAATGTTAAAAATCATCAAGGAAGCATAATTAAATGTTTTATATATGTCGTTTTATGAGAATAGCTCAATCCATCTCTCGGATGAGCTCGTTCTTCAAACGACTCCCGAATCGAATCATGGCATCAAATCAAGGGAAAAAAGAAGTGCACCTTGCTTTGTTACGCAGCGTAGAAGCTCTTAAAAGGGACGGCTATCATGAGCTTCCTTCGTCCTTCGCTCCGGGCTTCGAATGGTTCACCAAAATCGACCTCCGCTTGAATCGAATTGGCCAGTGCACGAGCTTTACTCCACCTTCTCCAATGAGCCAAAGGGGGCACGATTTCCAAGGTTCAAAATCAGATGTTAGGAAGGCTAGGTCGAATTCTCCAGTTCACAAAAATGGTCTCCAAAAAAAAAAGATCCCCCTCTTGGGCATGGAACCTTGTTTTTATAAATTTTCTGAAGAAATTTGAAATTCAAACAGGCTCAATCTGAGCCCTCCATGTGGCGCCATCTCAGGGGGTGCCATTTGGGGGTTTGAAATTCGAATTTGGCTTTTGCAGGGAGCCCTCAGGTGGCACCACCTCATGGTGCTATTTTGATTTTTGAGAAAAATAAAAAAATGGAAATTTTGTGGGTGAGACACCTCAGCAGGGGGAATTTTGAATTTTTCAAAAGTTTGCTTGATTCTCTCTGCAGGGAACTCCCAGAAGGCGCCACCTCAGAGGGTGTTCTCTTGGAATTTGAAATTCAAACTCACCTTTTGTAGGGAGTCCTCAGGTGGCGCCACCTCATGGTGGGCTACCTTTATGAAAAATAAAATAAAAATAAAAAAATGGAGCCAAGTGGAGTCCTGGAATGGTGCCACCTCAAAAGGTGTTTGACACATGTCAGAAGGTCAGAGCAGTGGGCTCAGAAGGCGCCACCTCAGAGGAATTTGAATTTTGCTTTTTCTAGTGAAAGGAGATCTGGACATGTGGCAGTCTAGGACGGTTCCAAGTGTCAGCCTGCTGGAGAGGTTCTTCAGATGGCGCCACCTCAGAGGAGAATTCAAATTTCAAATGGAGGTTGGCCCTGGAGGAATGGAGGATGGACATGTGGCGCCACCTCAGGGTGGCTCCTACAATGCCATGTGGCAAGAGGGAGGAAAAGAAGGAAAGGGACATGTGGCGCCCTCATAGGCCATCTAAAAAAAATCAGAGCTCAGGATTTGCGCCACCTAGGCTTTATTTGAATTTTGAATGGTTTGCTTTTTCTGAAGAAAGCCAGGAGTGACATGTGTCTCCTACTTTTCTGAAAAAAAAGTAGGGAGAAGACATGTGTCCTCTATTTTTTTTGAAGGAGTAAGAAGGAGACATGTGTCACCTTGCTTTTTCTGAAAGAAGCAGAGGATGACACGTGGCAGAGGGGAGAGAAGGAGGGCCAAGCCATGTGGCGCCATCTCAGAAAAGATGAAAAAGGTAGGAGTTCAGGATCTGCGCCACCTATGAGGAGATCTGAATGTTTAAATTCTAGCTTTTCTGAAGAGAGCAGGAAATGACACATGGCACTTGCTTTTTTCTGAGGAAATGAGAGCTTGACACGTGTCCTCTGCAGGAGACACACTCCAGATTGCGCCACCTCAGAGGAGACAAGCCTACCTTTTCTGTAGGAGTTTAGGAGTGACACATGTCTCCTACTTTTCTGAGAAAAATAGGGAGAGACATGTGTTAGGCTACTTTTTTAGAAGGAGGGAGGGGTTGACACGTGTCCTCTGCAGGAGACACACTTTAAGTGGCGCCACCTCAGAGGAGACAAGCTCCACTTTTTCTAGACAGGACAACCTATGACACTTGGCATCTCCTGGTAATCTTGGAATGACACATGGCACAGGATGGATAGGGTGACACATGGCAGATAAACGGGATGACATGTGGCGGCTTCTTAGGGTAGCCCCATACTGCCACTTGGCATGGAAATGGGAGGAGAGAGAAAAGACAAGTGGCACCAATCCAGGGGACAAGGCTCCTATATTTTTGGGTTTTTTCAAAATTTAAATTTTCAAAAGAAAAGCTTGTGTGACACCACCTCAGTGTGGGTCCCACATTGCTTCTTTATTGAAATAAGGATAAAACAACAACTTCTTTTTGGAATTTTCATAAAATCTGGACTAATGGGCAAAACAGGAATTTTGGAAAGAGTTGGCCCTTGTAGGGCGATTTTGTAAAAGAAAGATATTTGAAATTGTTAAAAAGGGCAAAATCTGAGGTGAAGTTGCTGAAATCCATATTGAAAACTATCCAAATCGTTTTCCTGAGAAAATATTTTGAAATTCAGAGCCCTAGGGGTAAAATGGGAAGAATTGATAATTTTGAAGACCCAGGGTTTTGAAATCAATTTTGAAAATAGTTAAAATTCGAATCTGGATTGAAAATTTTGAAATCAAGAGTTCTGGACCTCGAAATGACATGCTGTGCAGTGCAGTGATATGAAATGCTCATGCAATGATATGCAATGTCATGTCTTATGCAATATAATCTTGACCCAAGACTTTGGAGATGTCTGTCTCCTGTCAGGAGTAAAATTTTGAACATCTGAGACAAAATTAGAGAAATTTTGAGAGTTTCAGATAAAATTTAGACTTTTGCAAGGTCCGGGCTCAGAAAATGACCATTTTGCCCTTCAACGATTTCAAAGGTTGAATGATGATGTTTGGTGGAGATGTAGGGGAGGTGAGTGAAAATTTGGGGTGTTTACAGATGCCCCTCTTTGCTACTAAGCCGGCTCATGGCCGAGCTTAGTGGCAAAGAAAAACACACCAAATTTGGGCTATACATAAAAAAATGCCTCAGTTAGAAGGATCTAACTGGGTGTGAAGAAATCAGCCCGAGGAAGATGGTAGATATGAAGCGAAGAATAAAGAGGAAAGATTTGCTCTATGAGAGCGAAGTTCAGGTTTTTGCCCTTAGCCTGGATGGGACAGAAATACTTCGTATGGAACGAAGCTCAGGTTTGAACCCTTGACCTGGTTGGGGAATGAAATATATCATTGAAATGAGATTCAGGTTCGTACCCTTATCCTGATCGGGCAGAAAATGGAAATACCTCATTGGTTGAGGCTCAGGTTTGTACTCTTATCCTGATCGGGCGGAAAATGAAATACCTCTTTGGATGAGGCTCAGGTTTATACCCTTAACCTGATCGGGTGGACAATGGAATACCTCTTTGGATGAGGCTCAGGTTTGTACCCTTAACCTGATCGGGCGGAAAATGGAATACCTCTTTGGATGAGGCTCAGGTTTGTACCCTTATCCTGATCGGGCGGAAAATGGACTGGAATCCTCGAAGGAAGAGACCATAATGGAACCTTCGGATTTTGCACAGTAAATCCGACAGGGGTTTTGCAAAAGGAAGGAAAATGGGGTCCCTAAAGCTTGAAAAGGGATTGATTTTGGCCGCCTCATCGCTGAGACTAAAATCAGCTTTTGAAATTGCCTTTTGCGGGAAATGATTGGTGGTTCGACCTCGAACCGAAATGGGACTGTCTATGGTGGGGACAGTGGGGACACAGGGAAGTGTGCAATTTTGAGAGTTCACGCTCTCAAAGAAGGGAAGGAATCAAGTCCTTAAGAGGGATTTAAAATTGGCGTCAGGATGTATCAAAAACGGACATCAAGCTCTCACTTCACGTCAGGATGACTAGAAAATATTGTCAAAATGTTGGAAATTTTGCTGTTGATTCAATTTTTTTTTTTTGAAAATGTTGCACATGGTTACAGAGATATTCTTTCTTTTCTACCCAAAGCATTACCTCCAAATAAGGTTCACTTCGTAGAATCGAGACTTGAAATCCAAATTGCTTGCAATTGACCTTCTTCAAGGAAGTTATCAATTTCCTTGATATGAGCAGGAAAGAGAATTTGATATTATGAAAGCAATTGATGAAAGAGTATTGATAATAAAACTTCACAAAATTAAAGAGGATTCTTGATAGATCTGGCAGTTTGATATCCTGAGAGTTTCTCTCTTGATAATCTTTCTGCACTCTTTTGGCTCTTTGGTGTTTTGGCTATATTCTCCTTCATTTTGGAGATGTTCTGACTTTTTCTTTCTCTCTTTTTCTTCTCTTGCTCTCTTTTGGGAAGGGTACGTCACAAACTCCTTCAACTTGGAGATGTTTCGATCCTTCTTGGATGATGGGTTTGGAGATCTTTGGGCGATAGTTGAAATTAAATATCTTTTAGGGATTGTCGAGAGGTCCATCGCATCTGCCTTCATCTTGACAGTGCTTTGGACTTTCCCTGGAACGATCCGTCACAAACTCCGTCATCTTGGAGATGTTTTGAATCTTCTTTGGCCCCGGGGGTCTATTCGCCTAATTCGCCTTCATCTTGACGACAGGTGAGAGATCCCTTTTGCGGATATTTAATTGCAGCTTAGGTGATTCTGAGGAGACAGGGTTAGGGCGAATTCTCTTTTTTCTAGCACTCAGGATATTTCCACTGCCTCGTCCTTACAAGAATAGCCTTTAAAGATGCGCCATTGACTGCGATCAATATCGATCATCTACGGCTTTTCGATAACATTGAATCTTCTTTTCTGGCCATATTGAGGATTTATCCTTCATCCTTTTGGTTGGCCAATAGAAAGAATTTGAGTTTTGAATCTCTTTTCGCAAAAGCTTCACTCTTTTGGAAGTGATGCTGAAGGTAAACTGAGATAGAGATTTGTGCAATAAATATTCTGAAATCACCAAATAATTTGATTGATAATTTGACAAAATTTTCTTGAAATCCCTAGTGAAAGTGAGTATTTGGAATCCGGCTCAACACATCCGTGACGAAAATTCTCCTCTCTTTTTCCCCAAAAAGACAGACTCAGGCTTAGCCCTTACCTGAATGGGAAATGGGAAATACTCCTCTCTTCCCTGAAGAGGAGGTGTTTGCAAAATGAACTTTCGAAGAGAAATTGAGCTTTCGTCAAAGCTCCCTAATATTAGGCTTCTCTTATGGAAAGGGGGCCGGTAATAGTGAGGTCTGAAAATTGGGTCATGAAAGGAACGAGTCCATCACACTCTCCCTGCAAAGAGGGTCCTTCATGACGAAAATGGCCTAGTATGAAATTGGGGGGTCACAAGAAAAGCGAGTCTCCGTCGAGCCTCTCCCTTAAAAAGGGTTTCTTGTGTGAAATTGGAAATTGTTTTGCAAACGGTTCACCAAGACGCGAGTCCCTTCAAACTCTCCCTGAAAAGGGGCTAAGTGAACGAATTGGATATCATGCGAAAAGAACGAGCTCCCTCGAACTCTCCCTAAAAGGGTCTCTCGCAAGAGAAAATGATTGAAATTGGATATTGAGATTGATTGACCCAAAGGTCGAAATGGGAAATTGGAAAATTGGTTGTTGAGAATTGAATGACCCGAAGGTCGAAATTGGATGACCTGACGGTCGAAATTGAGAATTGATTTGACCAAAAAGGTCGAAATTGAGAATTGGTTGACCTAAAGGTCGAAATTGTGTGACCCGAAGGTCGAATTTGAGAATTGAGTGACCTAAAGGTCGAAATTGGGAAATTGATTGACCCGAAGGTCGAAATTGGAAATTGGAAATTGGAAATTGGAATTGAGAATTGGAAATTGATTGACCCAAAGGTCGAGAATTGAAAATTGATTGACCCGAAGGTCGAAAATTTGGCAATTGATCGAAAATTGGAAATTGAAATTGAGAATTGGAAAATGGGTGACCCGAAGGTCGAAATTGGAGAATTGCCTGATTTGAAGATTTAAATTGGAATTTGGAGAGCAAAATATCAAATTTGAGCAATTGACAGACCCTGAGGAACAAAATGGCTTGAATCAATCAAAGGAGAATGGTGAGTTCGAGTCAGAGCTCGAATAAAAAAAATAGAGATCACGAGTCGGAACCCGGATCAACAAAAGAAAACGAAGCGCTCGTATCTGAGCTCAAATGAATAGAGAGATCACGAGTCAGAACCCGAATCAACAAAGGAGAATGAAGAGCTCGCATCTAAGCTCAAATAAATAGAGAGATCTCGAGTCAGAACCCGAATCAACAAAAGACAATGGAGAGCTCGCATCTGAGCTCAAAGTAAAGAGATCTCGAGTCGGAACCCGGATCAACAAAAGACAATGGAGAGCTTGAGTCTGAGCTCGAGTAAGGTAGAGAGATCACGAGTCGGAACCCGGATCAACAAAGGAAAATGAAGAGTTCGAGTCAAGGCTCGAATAAAGTAGAGAGATCACGGGTCGAAACCCGGATCAACAAAGGAAAATGATTTGAATAAAAACCCGAGTCGGAACTCGGTTTTCCAAAAAATTGACAATGTACCAGCTTGAATACTGGATTTTGAAATAATACCAGTTCGAGTGCTGGGTTTTGGTTCAGTATTGGCGATGATCTTTGGATCATTAGGAATTGTGATGGGACGGTTTGTTGAAACCCTAATACTGACCAGATTGTTGTTAATGCAGTTGAATGCCAATGAGCATGAATTGATGCATATGAATGCACATGTGCATGAAATGAGAAATTTGTTTATCCTGCCTGCATATAGAACAAAATTTTAAAATGCCCTAGTGTAACTGAGAAAGAAAGTTTGATCATTATTTGAAGAAAATAGGAAGGATTACAAGAGGAGAATAAATGTTTCAAGTATAAAACTTTTTCAAGTGTCGAGCATTAATAGGATCTGGCAATTCTACCCCATCGGCATTAATGAGCCGATATGAGTTGCGGGGTAATGCTTCTTTGACAACATAGGGACCTTCCCAGTTTGGCGACCATTTGCCGCTGGGACGATGCTTGAGATAAGTTGTGGATCGAAGTACTAAATCATTGACTTTGAATCTTCTTTCGATGATAGACTTCGCATATTGCCTGACTACTCTCTGGCGATAGGATTGAGCATGCTCTGCTGCTTTTAGCCTTCTCTTGTCGAGTAAGTCTAGTTGCACTAGTCGCTGCTGCTGGTATTGATCAAGAGGTAATTGCAGAAGTGAAGCAAATTTCAAAGCGGGCTTCTGAACATGTAGCAGCAATACTACTTCTGTTCCATAGACCAGTTCTGATGGAGTAGCATTCGTTGGAGTACGAATAGTGGTCCGGTAGGCCCATAGTGCATCGTGGATCTTCTCATGCCAGTCACGGCCTGTTTCCACAGTTCGCTCCAAGATACGAATTAAAATCTTGTTGGTGGCCTCTGCCTGACCATTCCCTTGAGGATAATATGAAGCAGAAAAATGGTGATAGATCTTGAATTTTGAGCAGAATGTCTTCATCTTTTCATTCTTGAAATGACTGCCATTGTCTGACACAATGTCATGCGGGATGCCGAAACGGCAAAGGATGTTCTTGTGAATAAAAGAGACCACGTGTCAGCCTTCTACTGTGCGAAGACTGATGACTTCTACCCACATGGTGAAGTATTCTGTTGCGGCAAGGAAATATTTGTGGCCATTTGAAGCTGAAGGAGTGATGGGACCTACGACATCGAAGGCCCACATGGAGAACGGCCATGGAGAAACAACAGACTGTAAATAAGTTGCTGGAGCATGAATAGAAGGTGCATGTATCTGACATTGTACACATTTCTTCACATAATGATAACAGTCTTGTTGCATAGTCTTCCAATAGTACCCTGCTCTTATGATTTCCTTGACAAGGGTTTGGTAGCCGACGTGGCCACCACAGATGCCTTCGTGTGCTTCTCGGACGACTTCTTTGGCTTCGTCTTCATCTAAACATCTGGAATACTCTGAACTGAATCCACGACGATAGAGGACATTGGCCAAAATGAAGTATTGAGTAGACATACGCTGGATTGCTCGTTGCTCTTTCTTTGAGAGTTCTGGAGGAAACTCGCCAGTTTCTATGAAAGTTTTGACGTTTTAATACCAAGGCTTCTTCCTTTGCTCAGCCTGGTTTACCTGTTCCGCTGGAATGAAAGCAGGTTGGTCAAGTCTGCCAATTTCAAAAGAGCGACAAGATTCTCCATTCTTGAATGCCATAATGGAGCCTAAACTGGCTAGGCTATCGGCCATTTGATTGAAATCTCTCTTGATGTGAAATAACTGAAATTCTTCGAACTTGCTGACGAAAGCTGAAACAATTTTCTGATAGGGAAATAACTTCTGATCTTTGACTTGCCATTCGGCTCGAACTTGATTGACAACAAGTAATGAGTCACCGTAGGCATGTACTCTCTTGACATTGAAGTCTAATAGAATCTTTAGACCTTGAATCAGGGCTTCGTATTCAGCCATATTGTGAGTGCATTGAAAGTCTAGCTTGAGAGAAAATGGAATCATCTCCTTTTCTGGAGTGATTAATAGGATTCCGATGCCTATTCCCGCCATATTCTTAGAACCATCGAAAAACAAATTCCAGACTGGAAATTGCTGGATATTGCAAATTTGCTCATCAGGGAAGTCATCTTCGGCTTTCTCCTCTTCAGCCAGAGGAAAATCCGCCAATTGATCTGCAATTGCTTGGCCTTTGATTGATTGCTGCGAGACATATTCTAAGTCATACTGCATCAGTAAGACTTGCCATTTGGCGACTCGTCCGCCGAGAAAAGGTTGCTCTAAGATATACTTGAGAGGATTGAGTTTAGACAGGATTTTGACCTTTGATGCCAACAGGTAGTGTCTTAGCTTCTGACACATCCATACCAGAGCTAGGCAGGTCTTCTCTATTTGAGAGTATCTCTTTTCATAATCTATGAAAGTCTTGCTCACGTAATAAATGGCGTGTTCTATCAGGCTGCCTTCTTTGTATTGTGCCAAGAATCCACCGCATGCGACTTGATTAACTGAGATGTATAATAAAAGAGGTTTTCCCAATTCTGGCGGCTTCAGGATGGGAGGATTAAGAAGATACCTCTTGATTCGATCGAACGATTGCTGGCACTCTGGTCCCCATTCGAACTTAACTCCTTTTCTGAGTAAGTGGTTGAAGGGCTCACATCTCATCGCCAAATTGGAAATGAATCGCCGGATTGACTGCATACGTCCCTGAAGGCTACGCAGTTCTTTGAGATTCTTCGGGGGTGGCATATCAATGATAGCCTTTGCTTTGGCTGGGTCAACTTCAATTCCCTTTTTGCTGACCAGAAAACCCAACAATTTGCCTGATTCGACTCCAAAGACACATTTTTGCGGGTTAAGCCTTAACTTGTAAAGAATGAGTCTCTTAAAGACTTGATCAAGGGCTTCGAGGTGATCTTCTCCCTCTTTAGATTTCACGAGAATATCATCAACATACGCATCCATGATTTTGCGCATTTGATCGTGAAAGATAACAGCCATTGCCCGTTGATATGTTGCTCCAGCATTCTTGAGCCCAAAAGGCATAACTGTATAGCAAAAAGTGCCCCAAGGCGTAGTGAAAGAAGTTTTGGATTGGTCGCGGGCGGCCAACTTAATCTGATTGTAGCCGGAATATCCGTCCATGAAAGAGAACATAGCATGTCCTGCCGTGCTATCGACTAGAAGATCGATGCTAGGAAGTGGATAGTCATCCTTCGGAGTTGCCTTGTTGAGGTCTCTGAAGTCTATGCAGATCCTTACTTTGCCGCTTTTCTTTGGGACAACGACGATATTGGCTAACCAATCTGGGTAGTCAATAGCTCGAATAAATCCTGCTTTGAGCAGATCTTCAAGTCTTTCCTTGACTTATTGTTCTATTCTGGGATCCATTTTTCTCAGCTTCTGCTTGACTGGCTTAGCATCCGGCTTTAAGACAAGACGGTGTTCGACTAATTTGGGGTCTAAGCCCGGCATGTCTTCATACGTCCATGCGAACACTTCTTCATGCTGCTTGAGAAAATCTGTAAGCCTTTTCTTTTCTTCTGGACTCAGACTGGTTCCGATCTGGAGAATTTTTGGATCTTCCTCTGAACCGATATTGACACCTTCAGTTGGATCTTGTACTAGAGGAGATGGTTCGTCCTGCTTCTGAACTGCGACGAACTCCGGTAATTCCTGAAGAGACTGATCATATTCTGCATAATCATCAGACTGCTTTGCACTCTTGTCATTTTCGGTGCTTGCTTTGATTCTGTGAATTGTTGTCGACTTCTGAAGGGCCTTGGGATTGAGAACGAGCTTCTTGATTGTCCGAGAAGTCATTCTGAAATTTTGGAGAAGAAATCTGGTTCAGATAAATCGGCTTATAGTAAGACAAGCAATCATTTGAAGAGAACCATGCATAAAATGACATTGAATTTATGAAATGATGAGATAGACAAAAAGGGAGTAGATGGCATCCGGATAGACAAAGAAACTTGGAATTTTATTGATTGAATTGATCAGTGACATTGGTAAAATGAGACATTTATTTGGAAATGAATAGAAAGAAAATAACAAATGGTCTTCATTGTGCTCCTTTGACAAAAACAGTCTTCCTTGATGAGCTTCCTCCGGAGAACCCTAGTCCTGCTCTGTGGGGACGATGTTTCTGGATCATTGGCTCGATGCGGCCATCTTCATTCTTGCCGAGTCCCTTGAAGGGTTGATAACCATGTTTCAGAAGCAAATCGAATCTCTTTCTTGACTTCATGAATTGAGGAAACAAGGGATGATCCTTAATGGTGCTGTAGTCGATTCGGCCTCCAACCTTGAAGAATTGAAGACCTTTCCATCGTGTCGTGGCTACTGTATGCAGAGATGGCTCTGATGGTGCCTGAAGTATTTCTCGATTCTCTCCGAGATTGATCTCTTCGCTTTCCCTGATGCTGGGAATATCTGCATTGAATGATGGCCGGGGAATCATGGGCTGCGGGAGCCTTTCTTCTGGGTCTTCTCCCAGTATTGTGGTTATCATTCCACCTTTTGACCACTTCACACATTGATGTAGGGTGGAAGGCACTGCATTAGCATTGTGAATCCATGTTCTTCCGAGCAGCAAGTTGTAGGTTGGTGGTACATTAACCACGTGGAAAAGGACAGAGTGCACCGAATAGTTGATGAACACTTCCAGGAATATCTTGCCCTTAGTCGTTTGACCATGATTGTCAAACCCATAGATAGTGATGGGATCCGGAATATATTCTTCATCCTTGATCCCTAATGCCTTTGCGGTCATTTCAGGGCAAATATTGAGGCTACTGCCTCCATCGACCAACACATGCGGTACTGTCATTCCTCTGACTCGAACGACAATGTATAAGGCATTATTATGAAAGGAATAAGGCTTTGGAAGGTCCTCATCTGAGAAGGTGATTGGTGCATTGGTCATGGCAGAGTTCACAATCTGTGCCATGTCTTCTGGAGTGGTACTGGGCTTAACTTTGATTTTCCTGAGTAAATCATCCAGTACTTGTCGGTGCTTGCTAGAATTCTTGGCCAAGTCAAGGATGGAGACATTGGATAAAGCAGTCAGAGGCTTCTGACTTGAATTCTCCAGCCTGGGTCTAACGATTTGCTTGAAGAAGTCAGGAGTTCCTTTTGATTTGGGAACTGACTTCACAGGTGCTTCTGAAACTTTCATTTTATCGAATGCCGAAATTAAGTCCACCTTCTTAGAATCTGGAGCTGCTTGTCGTAGTACCGATACCTGGTGCTGAACTTGTAGGTCTTGCGCAGAACACGGCTTGATGTGCTCATGCGGTAGAAAGGGCTGTGCCGACACTACCGCTGTGGTGTGCGAGGGGAAGGGGTGGTTGAGAATGTCCATTTTCTCTTCTTCTTCTCCTTCTACCAATAGATTTTTTTCAATGAGATCTTGCACGATGTTTTTGAGAACAAAGCAGTTCTCAGTGTTGTGTCCCACTGTCCTGTGGAACTTGCAGAACTGATCTTTCCATTTCCCCATGGGCACAGGGGGATCGGCCAATCTGGGCAATTTGACCATCTCTTTTGATAGCATGTACTCGAGCACGTCCTCGAGTGATTGGTCAAGAGGAGTAAATTTTCTGTCGTAACTCCATCCTTCATGTTTGGTCTTCTCACACAGTTTCGACCCTTGATCCTGCTGAGGAGGCTTGCTGTACTGAGGAGCAGGCTTTGCTTTCTGATCCTTGTTGTTTGAACTGCCTGTGCCGTAGCAGTAATTTTTCTTCTGCCCTTTGTGTCGATTTTGGCCTTTGTTGTTGTTGCTGGCAGAATAAGTGAAGTGAGCTTTCTTCTTTTGCTCACCATGGGAGTTGTTCTTGGAAAAGGTGAAGCCTTCATAGACTCCATTTTTCACACTTAGCTCGAGCCATTCGGCTAGTTCAGTCAACTCAATGAAGGTCCTGGATGGCGCTGTGGAGATCAATCCTCTTAACGGCTGTGAAAAATTTGTTGAGGATCAGGGACAATGCATGCCTTTCCGAGATAGGATCTCTCATCTTATTACAGGCTGACCTCCATCTGTGAATGAAGTCCCGTGCTTTTTCATTCTCCTTCTGCCTTAAATTGCAGAGATGACTTAGTGTAGGCAGCGCTTCTGTGTTGAACAAGAAGCGTTCAATAAAGAGATTCACAACTTTGTCGAACTCCTTGAGCTCGATGGGGTTGATATGCTCAGCATACCACTTAGCTGCAACTCCTTCCAAGCTGCGGGGGAAGCATAAAAACAATGCTCGGATATCCCTCTTAAACCGAGAGCATTCAGCAAAGAAAGTGGCGAGGTGTGCTTTTGGGTCGCCAGAACCATCGAACTTGATGAATTTTCGGGAGAGATTCTCCAGATCATCATCCCCTTCTAAGCCGTCATAGAAGTCCTCACTGGTGAAGACTTTCTTGCCCTTGTCGCGGGCTTGCAGATCTTTGACAACTCAGGCCATTTCTTTAAACTGCGCTTGCAAAGGCTCTTCTTTATCTCTGCTCTTTGATCTGCGGCTTTTACTTTGGCCACACTTCTGAAATGCCGGAGGCACCTCATATTCTTCATCTGTGTTTTCAGTTGAATCTGATTCATCTGAAATCTCTTCTGGTTGGATCTGTTTCTTGGGAGCCTTCTTACCCCTGCGACCATGGAACTTTTCTCTGAATGGATTCCTTTCTGAGCTGGTCCCGGGCTGCTCATTCATCATCTTATTCATCATTTTTCTGAACATGGCATACATTTGAGGGTCTATGCCATCGTCTTCTTGTTGCTGCTCTCGACTCTTCTCAGATCGAGGGGAACTCATCTCTTCTTCCGAGGCTGACGAGTACTGGGATGCCATGGTTCTTTTGCCTGATCTTGTCTCAACCATCAAATGGTATGGATGCTCTCTGCAGGGCAAAGACCTGATTAGATTTTGAAGGAATTAGCTTTTGGAAGAAATATTTGCTGAAAATATGGTAGACAATTTGGAAAAGATGTCCCATTACTAGGGACTGAGTCGTCGTGGGGGTCACGACAATTGTGTTGCCATTTCTTCTGCAAAAGAAATAAACAACTAAAATATGCCTTGTTACCTAGGCGAGGTCGTCAAACCACAATAGAAGGAAAAAGAATTTTATTAAAATGAGAAAAATAAGATTTTATTGATCTTGACAAAGAGGTGGGGGACAAACAATTTGCCACCATTCACGATAGTCGGCAGACACTCTAGGACCTGGAAAGATTTTAAGAGAGACAAAGGAATCCCAGCCGTAGCGGGCAGAATGATATGCCCCGGACCATTGTGCGGAAGTGAGATCAAACTCTGTCATAACTCCTGATAACAGTCGGGCCTCGACATACTGCTGCCTCTGGGAGAACTGCCGAACACATCTCTCTGGTTGGTAGTAAGTGCAGAAGAATGGTCCTAGCAACTTGAATCGCTTGCCATAAGCGTAGGTATATCTGGGAGGAGATATTTGCCGATCAAAATAGTCCCAAACAATGTCATCCTCTTGAATGTTGTTGATCATGGACCGGTACTGCGCCACCGGAAGGAGATCTTGACCATTGTATCTGAAAGAGCTTGCTTAGGCTGGAACGTGCTGGAAAAACCAGGACTGAAGTGCGTAGATGCATCCTTCAACTAAAATGGACTCTCCAAGTGAGAATCGGGTCAGACCTCGATATAGGAAGGCGAGCGCTGCCATGGCTATGGAGAGACGATTGGTTTGCCGACTTCCCCATCTTCTCATAAGTTGGATTATCCTGATGTCCATGTAGTTTTGTCCATCTGGGAAAAGGGACAGTCCTACAGTGCATAGAACCATTGCATTCTGAATATTTTCTTTGGTTGTTCTTGAAAGCGAGCTGACTTCGACGAAGGTCCCGTACTGGCGGTATAACTCAAGTAGGTCAACATATTCATCTCCTTCTAACTGGATCAGGGGCCAAGATCGGCGGCCTGTCATACGAGCTAAGGAGTCTCGGGGGTCCAAACCCTTGACATTGATAAGGAATTGATGCTCTAAGGGGTCTCCTGGTTGACCGGCTGGTTCTGGCAACCCCATGATTTCTGAAAATTCATCCATTAAAACGGTCATCTCTCCCCATGGGAACCAGAAGGTACACGTTCGAGGATTCCATCGCTCCACCATTGCATGGATCAGGTTGCCATTGATGGTCTGCTTTCCGACGGCTGACGCCAGCTCTAATCCGCACTCGCTCAAATGGTCCGGGAACATTCGGGAAAAGCTCTTTAGCCAGGAATAATACCACCGGAGAATCAAAGTTCCGGTGCTAAGGGCTCGATGTTCAGGACGACCTTGTCGCACCTCGAAGGAGATGTGACCTTCAGGAAAGATAGGATCGACTTGACTGGATGCCATTGAACTGAAAACAGAGAAAGACTCAGAATGAGATTTAGGAAAATGTGAGAAATTTTGAAAAATTTTGCAGGCAGGATAAAAGTGCAGTTGGAAATTCGAGATCCAGTAGAAAGGTAGAATGTAAAATCGCCTGGAGTTTTGAAAGAAATGGGATATTTGAAAAAAATCATCCAGGGTTTGAGAAAAAGATCTTGTGGAAAATAAGGATATTTTGAAAAAGACCTAATGAGGAAAAAAAAAACATTGGGAAATATAAAGAATTGAGAAAATCATACAATCACATCCTGCACAAACATTTATGTGCATTCAGCACTCCCTAAAAGGCTGACTCTAGATGCATCATTTTGAAAACAGCTGTAGGACCTTAATCCTAACTCTAAGTTCAGATCATCTTTGTCCAATCTAGTTATGCCGATATACTCGAATCGAAATCCGAGGTATGTGGCATAGAATTTCAACTCCGGTTCTAAGGTAAGGTTTTCCAACATCCTTGAGCGCCTACCGATATACTTCGGACTGTGGCCCGCGGTACGTGGTAGGGGGTGTTAACCCAAATAGTTGGCCCAGTTGTGAGGCTCTGTCCCGAACTATGGTTCTGGAAGAGAGCCCAGCAACGTGAAGACCGGGTAATGATAGGTAATTGGATATTTTGAAAAATGATCACATGCAAGAAATAGATGGCTCTAAATCCTAGAGAGATAGATTTTGAAAACTTTGAAGAAGCATACATTGTTTGCATTCAGATCCTAAATTGAGGAGGGTTGTGTTTAGACTTAAGTCTATGTGAGCATGAAAATTTCTCCTCAATATGGTCCTACCAAACCATGCCTAAGCTATATGCAGTCAATGTCAGCTAGGTCAGAATCTAGGCTCCTAGGCTCACATGATATCAGAAAGTAAAGAGCTGACATTTTGAGAACACAGTTTCAATAACTGAACTAAGTCAAGCACACTTTTGATCAGACAAGGACAGGTCCCATCATGGTCGCCAAACCTGTTTTCGTCGCGAAATTTTTCCCGTCTTCCCTTCCTTGCGGAAGAGAGAAAGAGGGAAATGATTTCGCGGTTTAAACTTGATTGGATTTTTGGAAATTGCTTTTGAAATACTCACCTCCGTTTTGAAAATTGCGGGAAAATCCATGGGATGGGGCTCGACCTGTGGGTACGAGGTTCGACCGTTCCTGCCGCCTTTAACAGGGGTAATCGAACCAAGGACCAAAACTATGCTTGACTTAATTAAATTATCGAAGTTATGTTCTATCCTAAATGCACAGAGAATTCAGGCATGTGCTATGAGATTTTGGAAAATGCAAGTTGAGAAAACATGATGTATGCTTGGAGAATATTTGGAGTTGAAAAGATTCTCTCGGGAAAAAGCTGAAAGTCAATTTCTCAGGAAACTCAGATGAAAAAGATTTGAAATCTCAGGAAAGTTCATAAAGACTTGGGAAAATTATGAATGGTTGAAAATCCTGGGAAAATGGAAGTGATTCTTGAGAAAAGGTGAACCTTTTGAAAAGGGAAACACTTCTTAGGAAAACTTGGACTTTGAGAGTTTTCTTAGGAAAATAATGGAAAATTTATAGGAAAACTCATTGGGGAAGGAAATTCAAAACTTGGGAAATTGAAATCCTAGGAATTTTTACCCTTGAAATATTTGGAAATCGATTTTGATCTTGGGGAAAGATTGGAAAACTCTTTTGAATCTCTTAAAAAAATATCATTTTCCAGGGAAAACTGTGGAAAAACTTGTCTTTGGAAAACCGATTTTGAAAAATCCTTAGAGTTTCTTGAGAAATCGATTTCTTGAGAATGAAGTTTTCTTGAGAAAATCAATGATTTCATGATGCAAATGACATGAGTAAATGAATGCCCTTTGAAAAGATTTTCTGAGGAATTGGTTGGAAAATGTGCATTAAGTCCAAATAAGTCCTTCACATATTCTGACTGTGGCCATGAATATGTTCAGAACTTAGTTGATTTGATGCACGTGATTTTGAAAACTTTGAAAATATGATGTGCATTTTAAGATAGCCTAAGAGTGTAGGCTCAATGTGACTAATAGAAAGATGACGGATCTGGGTCTCGTCCATATTCCGACTAGGGCCGTAAATATGGATCCCACCGAGTCCATCAACTCCCTAAGAGTTGGTGCACATGCCATTCGTGAACATCCATAGTGCTTTTAAAATAAAATGCATGAATCATATAATCAGGATATTGCATAAATTTAAACTATATGATATGCATCCTAGTCTAAGCAGGAAATTAACTCTCTTATTCCAAAATTTACATTATTACATCACTAAATAAAGAAAATAAAAGAAATTTGCAGACTTTAGCTCCTTCTTTTGAATGTCCCTGCCAAACTTGAAATAAGGTTAGCTCAAATATGTGGGTTTTTCCAAAATTTTCCAATAATATTATGAAATTATTGGATTTAATTGGATATAAACCCTATGATCATGCTTCCTTGATATTTGAAATGATGTAAATGCAGGGAATTCAGTGGAAAACAGTTTGAAATTCGGAATTGGGATCAAAATGACCAAAATACCCCTAAAATTAAAGTTACACCTTTAAAATCAGGGTTTTTTGAAGGAAAACTTGGTAAAATTGAGATTTCGAAATTCAAATTGGATCAAATGATGATGAGATGCAGTAAGGGACATGATGACATGCTGCTAAACACATTAGGACTGTAAAATCAGAATTTGGCATTTTGCAATTTATCCAAAATAATGAATTTCGCTTGTTTTTCACTTGGATCCGGGTCCTACGGGACCCTGTTTTGGTATTATGGATGATCCGAACCTCAAATGGATTCCAAATTGCACCAAATTTGGTATGAAGCATTTACTTACTTTGATAAACAACCTAGAATTCTAAAAATCTCGAAATGATATGATTTAAATGCTAAAATTTAAAGAAAGTCCTAAAATGGTGGATCTTGCCTATGGATCCGAACCAAATGCAATGTCTAATATGATAATGCAAGATTTACACCATGAAAACTTTTGATATTTTTTAGACTGTTAAAGGCCCCGAAATGGAACATTTTTGGTTTTTACAGCCTCAGGATTTGAGCCATGTTGAGTTCGGCAACAGGGATTTAGTTCTGACAGAGGTAAAAATCGCACTAATCTGATGAAAAATGTTAAAGAAATATAAAACAGCCATGGAAATTTATGAAATTAATCAGAGCTATGCACGACATCTACATGAACAACTTTCATGTTTATGACTTCGACATTTGATCAACCAAAACATGGATAAAAATATAACTATTCCTGCCTAAACTAACAGAACAGACAAATGTAGCAAAACAGGGGACTGACAAGCAAAATCCGAAGCAGGGGTCAACACTATTCTAAAAATTACAGGCTTTCAGATGCAAACATAGGACACCACGGACATAACTTTCACTTTTTACCGTTTTGGATTTGGAGCAACACATAAAGAGAAACCATAGCCCTAAGTCGATCCAAGATCTTAGAGGCCCAAATTAGGCTCTGACACGTGTCTCGAACTCTCGGATTTTTGTCAGACATTAAACAAATTAAGAAAAATCTGAAAAAATCATATTAAAAACTAGACACTCGCCCGAGTTCAGAACATCTTTCGGATCGAAAATCTGATTTCCCATGAGGGATATCTCGATTTTCCAAGTCGGCATATGATTTTCAAAACGCATCCCGGGTAACAAAACCCGACTTGCTACTTGGAATGTTTACTGCCGTAAACAAATTCAAATGCCTCCGAATTTTTGGTAACATTTCAGGGACACCTATGGGAGAATTCAGTGATTTTTTTGGGATTTTTAATAAAAAATAAATGCATGAAATGACGTGTGGAATGACTGACAAAAACAGAGACCTACTGAAAATAAGCAGAATTGAAATAAATGCTAAATTAATCCTAATTAATTCATGAAATATGCTAAATGAATGAAATAAAAGGCAAATTAAACCTATCTAACTACATGAATGTTAAAAATCATCAAGGAAGCATAATTAAACGTTTTATATATGTCGTTTTATGAGAATAGCTCAATCCATCTCTCGGATGAGCTCTTTCTTCAAACGACTCCCGAATCGAATCATGGCATCAAATCAAGGGGAAAAAGAAGTGCACCTTGCTTCGTTACGCAGCGTAAAAGCTCTTAAAAGGGGCGGCTGTCACGAGCTTCCTTCATCCTTCGCTCCGGGCTTTGGATGGTTCACCAAAATCGACCTCCGCTTGAATCGAATTGGCCACTGCACGAGCTTTACTCCACCTTCTCCAATGAGCCAAAGGGGGCACGATTTCCAAGGTTCAAAATCAGATGTTAGGAAGGCTAGGTCGAATTCTCCAGTTCACAAAAATGGTCTCCAAAAAAAAAGATCCCCCTCTTGGGCGTGGAGCCTTATTTTTATAAATTTTCTAAAGAAATTTGAAATTCAAACAGGCTCAATCTGAGCCCTCCATGTGGCGCCATCTCAGGGGGTGCCATCTGGGGGTTTGAAATTCGAATTTGGCTTTTGCAGGGAGCCCTCAGGTGGCGCCACCTCATGGTGCTATTTTGATTTTTGAGAGAAATAAAAAAATACAAATTTTGTGGGTGAGACACCTCAACAGGGGAATTTGGAATTTTTCAAAAGTTTGCTTGATTCTCTCTGCAGGGAACTCCCAGAAGGCGCCACCTCAGAGGGTGTTCTCTTCGAATTTGAAATTCAAACTCACCTTTTGTAGGGAGTCCTCAGGTGGCGCCACCTCATGGTGGGCTACCTTTATGAAAAATAAAATAAAAATAAAAAAATGGAGCCAAGTGGAGTCCTGGAATGGTGCCACCTCAAAAGGTGTTTGACACATGTCAGAAGGTCAGAGAAGTGGGCTCAGAAGGCGCCACCTCAGAGGAATTTGAATTTTGGTTTTTCTGGTGAAAGGAGATCTGGACATGTGGCAGTCCAGGACGGTTCCAAGTGTCAGCCTGCTGGAGAGGTTCTTCAGATGGCGCCACCTCAGAGGAGAATTCGAATTTCAAATGGAGGTTGGCCCTGGAGGAATGGAGGATGGACATGTGGCGCCACCTCAGGGTGGCTCCTACAATGCCATGTGGCAAGAGGGAGGAAAAGAGGGAAAGGGACATGTGGCGCCCTCATAGGCCATCTAAAAAAAATCAGAGCTCAGGATTTGCGCCACCTAGGCTTTGTTTGAATTTTGAATGGTTTGCTTTTTCTGAAGAAAGCCAGGAGTGACATGTGTCACCTACTTTTCTGAAAAAAAAGTAGGGAGAAGACATGTGTCCTCTATTTTTTTTTGAAGGAGTAAGAAGGAGACGTGTCACCTTGCTTTTTCTGAAAGAAGCAGAGGATGACACGTGGCAGAGGGGAGAGAAGGAGGGCCAAGCCATGTGGCGCCATCTCAGACAAGATGAAAAAGGTAGGAGTTCAGGATCTGCGCCACCTATGAGGAGATTTGAATGTTTAAATTCTAGCTTTTATGAAGAGAGCAGGAAATGACACATGGCACTTGCTTTTTTCTGAGGAAATAAGAGCTTGACACGTGTCCTCTGCAGGAGACACACTCCAGATGGCGCCACCTCAGAGGAGACAAGCCTATCTTTTCTGTAGGAGTTTAGGAGTGACACATGTCTCCTACTTTTCTGAGAAAAATAGGGAGAGACATGTGTTAGGCTACTTTTCTAGAAGGAGGGAGGGGTTGACACGTGTCCTCTGCAGGAGACACACTTTAAGTGGCGCCACCTCAGAGGAGACAAGCTCTACTTTTTCTAGACAGGACAACCTATGACACTTGGCATCTCCTGGTAATCTTGGAATGACACATCGCGCAGGATGGATAGGGTGACACATGGCAGATAAATGGAATGACATGTGGCGGCTTCTTAGGGTAGCCCCACACTGCCACTTGGCATGGAAATGGGAGGAGAGAGAAAAGACAAGTGGCACCAATCCAGGGGACAAGGCTCCTATATTTTTGGGTTTTTTCAAAATTCAAATTTTCAAAAGAAAAGCTTGTGTGACACCACCTCAGTGTGGGTCCCACATTGCTTCTTTATTGAAATAAGGATAAAGCAACAACTTCTTTTTGGAATTTTCATAAAATCTGGACTAATGGGCAAAACAGGAATTTTGGAAAGAGTTGGCCCTTGTAGGGCGATTTTGTAAAAGAAAGATATTTGAAATTGTTAAAAAGGGCAAAATCTGAGGTGAAGTGGCTGAAATCCATATTGAAAACTATCCAGATCGTTTTCCTGAGAAAATATTTTGAAATTCAGAGCCCTAGGGGTAAAATGGGAAGAATTGATAATTTTGAAGACCCAGGGTTTTGAAATCAATTTTGAAAATAGTTAAAATTCGAATCTGGATTGAAAATTTTGAAATCAAGAGTTCTGGACCTCGAAATGACATGCTGTGCAGTGCAATGATCTGAAATGCTCATGCAATGATATGCAATATCATGTCTTATGCAATAGAATCTTGAACCAAGACTTTGGAGATGTCTGTCTCCTGTCAGGAGTAAAATTTTGAACATCTGAGACAAAATTAGAGAAATTTTGAGAGTTTCAGATAAAATTTAGACTTTTGCAAGGTCCGGGCTCAGAAAATGACCGTTTTGCCCTTCGACGATTTTAAAGGTTGAATGATGATGTTTGGTGGAGATGTAGAAGAGGTGAGTGAAAATTTGGGGTGTTTACAGACGACCATACAGAATCTTCGAGTGAAGAAACCGTGATGGGACAACAAATGCATCGTCGAAGCGAGATTCAGGTTTAACCCTTGACCTAAGTGGGAGATGATGCGAAATCTTCCAATGGAGAAACCGTGATGGGACTAGAAAGGATATCTAGTCGGAAATGGGACTTAGGTTTAACCCTAACCTGAACGGAAGGTACCTCTATAAACACCCCAAATTTTCACTCACCTCCCCGACATTTTCACCAAACATCATCATCCAGCCTCTGAAATCGCTGGAGGGCAAAATGGTCATTTTATGAGCCCAGACCTTACAAAAGTCAAAATTTCATCTGGAACTCACAAAATTTCTCTATTTTTATCTCAGATGTTCAAAATCTTACTCCTGACAGGAGACAGACGTCTCCAAAGTCTTGGTTCAAGATTCTATTGCATAAGACATGACATTGCATATCATTGCATGAGCATTTCAGATCACCGCACTGCACAGCATATCATTTCGAGGTCCAGAACTCTTGATTTCAAAATTTTCAATCCAGATTAGAATTTCAACTCTTTTCAAAATTGATTTCAAAACCCTGGGTCTTCAAAATTATCAATTCTTCCCATTTTACCCCCAGGACTCTGAATTTCAAAATATTTTCTCAGGAAAACGATCTGGATAGTTTTCAATATGGATTTCAGCCACTTCACCTCAGATTTTGCCCTTTTGACAATTTCAAATATCCTCCTTTTACAAAATTGCCCTACAAGGGTCAACTCTTTCCAAAAATTCCTGTTTTACCAATTAGTCTAGATTTTATGAAAATTCCAAAAAGAAGTTGTTGTTTTATCCTTATTTCAGTAAATAAGCAATGTGGGACCCACACTGAGGTGGTGACACACAAGCTTTTCTTTTGAAAATTTTAATTTTGAAAAACCCAAAAATATAGGAGCCTTGTCCCCTGGATTGGTGCCACTTGTCTTTTCTCTCTCCTCCCATTTCCATGCCAAGTGTCAATGTGGGGCTACCCTAAGAAGCCGCCACATGTCATCCCATTCATCTGCCATGTGTCACCCTATCCATCCTGCGCCATGTGTCATTCCAAGACTACCAGGAGATGCCAAGTGTCATAGGTTGTCCTGTCTAGAAAAAGTGGAGCTTGTCTCCTCTGAGGTGGTGCCACTTGAAGTGTGTCTCCTGCAGAGGACACGTGTCAACCTCTCCCTCCTTCTAGAAAAGTAGCCTGACACATGTCTCTTCCTAATTTTCTTAGAAAAGTAGGAGACATGTGTCACTCCTAAATTCCTACAGAAAAGGTAGGCTTGTCTCCTCTGAGGTGGCGCCATCTGGAGTGTGTCTCCTGCAGAGGACACGTGGCAAGCTCTCATTTCCTCAGAAAAAGCAAGTGCCATGTGTCATTTCCTGCTCTCTTCAGAAAAACTAGAATTCAAAGTTTCAAATCTCCTCATAGGTGGCGCAGATCCTGAACTTCAACTTTTCCATGTTGTCTGAGATGGCACCACATGGCTTGGCCCTCCTTCTCTCCCCTCTGCCACGTGTCATCTTCTGCTTCTTTCAGAAAAAGCAGGTGACACATGTCTCCTTCTCACTCCTTCAGAAAAAGTAGAGGACACATGTCTTCTCCCTACTCTCTTCAGAAAAGCAAGTGCCACATGTCACTCCTGGCTTTCTTCAGAAAAAGCAAACCATTCAAAATTCAAACAAAGCCTAGGTGGCGCAAATCCTGAGCTCTGATTTTTTTTAGATGACCTATGAGGGCGCCACATGTCCCTTCCCTCCTTTTCCTCCCTCTTGCCACATGGCATTGTAGGAGCCACCCTGAGGTGGCGCCACATGTCCATCCTCCATTCCTCCAGGGCCAACCTCCATTTGAAATTCAAATTCTCCTCTGAGGTGGCGCCATCTGAAGAACCTCCTCCAGCAGGCTGACACTTGGAACCATCCTGGACTGCCACATGTCCAGATCTCCTTTCTCCAGAAAAGGTAGAATTCAAATTCCTCTGAGGTGGCGCCTTCTGAGCCCACTGCTCTGTCCTTCTGACATGTGTCAACCACCTTTTGAGGTGGCACCATTCCAGGACTCCACTTGGCTCTATTTTGATTTTTATTTTATTTTTAATAAAAGTAGCCCACCATAAGGTGGCGCCACCTGAGGACTCCCTACAAAAGGTGAGTTTGAATTTCAAATTCCAAGAGAACACCCTCTGAGGTGGCGCCTTCTGGGAGTTCCCTGCAGAGAGAATCAAGCAAACTTTTGAAAAATTCCAAATTCCCCCTGCTGAGGTGTCTCACCCACAAAATTTCCATTTTTTTTATTTTTTTCAAAAATCAAAATAGCACCATGAGGTGGCGCCACCTGAGGGCTCCCTATAAAAAGCCAAATTCGAATTTCAAACCCCCAGATGGCACCCATTGAGATGGCGCCACATGGAGGGCTCAGATTGAGCCTGTTTGAATTTCAAATTTCTTTAGAAAATTTATAAAAACAAGGCTCCACGCCCAAGAGAGAAAAATCTTTTTTTGGAGACCATTTTGTGAACTGGAGAATTTGACCTAGCCTTCCTAACATCTGATTTTGAACCTTGGAAATCATGCCCCTTTTTACTCATTGGAGAAGGTGGAGTAAAGTTCGTGCAGTGGCCAATTCGATTCAAGCATAGGTCGATTTTGGTGAACCATCCGAAGCCCGGAGCGAAGGACGAAGGAAGCTCGTGATAGTCGCCCCTTTCAAGAGCTTCTACGCTGCGTAACGAAGGAAGGTGCACTTCTTTTCCTCTTGATTTGATGCCATGATTCGATTCGGGAGTCGTTTGAAAAAAGAGCTCATCCGAGAGATGGATTGAGCTATTCTCATAAAACGACATATATATAATGTTTCATTATGCTTCCTTGATGATTTTTAACATTCATATAGTTAACTAGGTTTAATTTGCATTTTATTTCATTCATTTAGCATATTTCATGAATTAATTAGGATTAATTTAGCATTTATTTCAATTCTGCTTATTTTCAGTAGGTCTCTGTTTTTGTCAGTCAGTCCACACGTCATTTCATGCATTTATTTTTTATTAAAAATCCCAACAAAATCACGGAATGCAACCTTAGGTGTCCCTGAAATTTTGCCAAAAATTCGAAGGCATTTGAATTAGTTTATTGCGGTAAACATTCAAAATGGCAAGTCGGGTTTTGTTACCCGGGATGCATTTTGAAAATCATTTTCCCACTTGTAAAATCGAGATATCCCTCATGGTAGATCCGATTTTCGATCCGAAAGATGTTCTGAACTCGGGAGAGTGTCTAGTTTTTAATATGATTTTTTCAGATTTTTCTAAATTTTTTTAATGTATGAAAAAAATCCGAGAGTTTGAGACACGTGTCAGAGCCTAATTTGGGCTTCTGAGATCTTGGATCGACTTAGGGCTATAGTTTCTCTTTGTGTGTTGCTCGAAATCCAAAACTGTAAAAAGTTAAAGGTTTCCGAGATGTCCTCTGTTTGCATCTGAAAGCCTGTGATTTTTAGAACAGTGTTGATACCTGCTTCGGATTTTTTTTGTCAGTCCCCTGTTTTGCTACATTTGTCTATTCTGTTAGTTTAGGCAGGAATAGTTATATTTTTATCTGTGTTTATATTGATCAAATGCCGAAGTCATAAACATAAAAGTTGTTCATGTAGGTGTCGTTCATAGCTCTGATTAATTGCATAAATTTCCATGGCAGTTTTGTAGTTTTTTAGCATTTTACATCAGATTAGTGTGATTTTACCTCTGTTAGAACTAAATCCCTGTTTCTGAACTCACCATGGCTCAAATCCCGAGGCTATAAAAACAAAAAATGTTTCATTTTGGGTCTTGTAGCAGTCTGAAAAATATCAGAAGTTTCCATGGTGTAAATCTTGCGTTATCATATTAGGCATTGCATTTGGTTCGGATCCATAGGCAAAATCCACCATTTTAGGACTTTTTTTGAATTTTAGCATTTGAATCATATCATTTCGTGATTTTTAGCATTCTAGGTTGTTTATCAGAGTAATTAGATGCTTCATACCGAATTTGGTGCAATTTGGAATCCATTTGAGGTTCGGATTAGCCATAATACCAAAACAGGGTCCCACAGGACCCGGATCCAAGCGAAAAACAAGCGAAATTCATTATTTTGGATAAATTGCAAAATGTCAAATTCTGATTTTACAGTCTTAGTGTGTTTAGCAGTATGTCATCATGTCTCTTACTGCATCTCATCATCATTTGATTCAATTTGAATTTCGAAATCTCAGTTTTACCAAGTTTTCCTTCAAAAAACCCTGATTTTAAAGGTGTAACTTTAATTTTAGGGGTATTTTGGTGATTTGGACCCCAATTCCGAATTTCAAACTGTTTTCTACCGAATTTCATGCATTTTCATCATTTCAAATATCAAGGAAGCATGAGAATAGGGTTTATATCCAATTAAATCCAATAATTTCATAATATTATTGGAAAATTTTGGAAAAACCCACATATTTGAGCTAACCTTATTTCAAGTTTGGCAGGGACATTCAAAAGAAGGAGCTGAAGTCTGCAAATTTCTTTTATTTCATTTATTTAGTGATGTAATAATGTAAATTTTGGAATAAGAGATTTAATTTCCTGCTTAGACTAGGATGCATATCATATAGTTTGAATTTATGCAAATATCCTGCTTATGTGATGCATACATCTTATTTCAAAAGCACTATGGATGTTCACGAATGGCACGTGCACCAACTCTTAGGGAGTTGATGGACTCGGTGGGATCCATATTTACGGCCCTAGTCGGAATATGGACGAGACCCAGATCCATCATCTTTCTACTAGTCACATTGAGCCTACACTCTTAGGCTATCTTAAAATGCACATCATATTTCCAAAGTTTTCAAAAATCATGTGCACCAAATCAACTAAGTTCTGAACATATTCATGGCCACAGTCAGAATATGTGAAGGATTTATTTGGACTTAATGCACATTTTTCAACCAATTCCTCAGAAAATCTTTTCAAAGGGCATTCATTCACTCATGTCATTTGCATCATGAAATCATTTTCTCAAGAAAACTTCATTCTCAAGAAATCGATTTCTCAAGAAACTCTATGGATTTTCCAAAATCGGTTTTCCCAAGTCAAGTTTTTCACAATTTTCCCTGGAAAATGTTACTTTCTTAAGACTTTCAAAAAGAGTTTTCCAATCTTCCTCCAAAATCCAAAATCGATTTCCAAGTATTTCAAGGTTAAGATTCTCAGGTTTTCAACCTCTCAAGTTTCAATTTCCCTTTTCCACAAGGGATTTCCAATGAATTTCCATCATCTTCCTAAGAAAACTCTCAAAGTCCAAGTTTTCCTAAGAAGTGTCTCCTTTTTCAAATGTTCATCTTTTTCTCGAGAATCACTTCTATTTTCCTAGGATTTTCAACCATTCATGATTTTCCCACAACTTTATGAACTTTCTCGAGAATTCAAATCTTTTTCATCTGAGTTTCCTGAGAAATTGATTTTCATCTTTTCCCTGAGAAATAACTTTCAACTCCAAATATTTTCCAAATGTTTTTCCAACTTACATTTTCCAAGATCTCATAGCACATGCCTGAATTCTCTGTGCATTTAGGATAGAACACAATTTTGATGATTTAACTAAGTCAAGCATAGTTTTGGTCCTTGGTTCGATTACCCCTGTTAAAGGCGGCAGGAACGGTCGAACCTCGTACCGACAGGTCGAGCCCCATCCCATGGATTTTCCCGCAATTTTCAAAATGGAGGCGAGTATTTTAAAAACAATTCCCAAAATCCGGTCAAGTTTGAAGCGCGAAAGCGTTTCCTATTTCTCTCTTCCGCAAGGAAGGGAAGACGGGGGAAAAATTTCGCGACGATAACAGGTTTTGCGACCGTGATGGGACCTGTCCTTGTCTGACCTAAATTATGCTTGACTTAGTTAAATTATCAAAATTATGTTCACAAAATGTCAACTCTTTTACTTTCAATATCATGTGAGCCTAGGAGCCTAGATTCTGACCTAGCTGACATTGATTGCATATAGCTTAGGCATGGTTTGGTAGGACCATATCGAGGAGAAATTTTCATGCTCACATAGACTTAGGTCTAAATACAACTCTCCTTAATTTAGGATCTGAATGCAAACAATGTATGCTTCTTCAAAGTTTTCAAAATCTATCTCTCTAGGATTTAGAGCCATCTATTTCTTGCATGTGATCATTTTTCAAAATCTCCAATTACCTATCATTACCCGGTCTTCACGTTGCTGGGCTCTCTTCCAGAACCATAGTTCGGGACAGAGCCTCACAACTGGGCCAACTATTTGGGTTAACATCCCCCTACCACGTACCGCGGGCCACAGTCCGAAGTATATCGGTAGGCGCTCAAGGATGTTGGAAAACCTTACCTTAGAACCGGAGTTAAAATTCTATGCCACGTACCTCGGATTTCGGTTCGAGTATATCGGCATAACTGGATTGGACAAAGATGATCTGAACTTAGGGTTAGGACTAAGGTCCTACAGCTGTTTTCAAAATGATGCATTTAGAGTCAGCCTTTTAGGGAGTGCTGAATGTGCATAAATGTTTGTGCAGGATGTGATTGTATGATTTTCTCCATTCTTTATATTTCCCAATGTTTTTTTTTTCTCTCTCATTAGGCCTTTTTCAAAACATCCTTATTTTCCACAAGATGTTTTTCTCAAACCCTGGATGATTTTCTCAAATATCCAATTTCTTTCAAAACTCCAGGCGATTTTACATTCTACCTTTCTACTGGATCTCGAATTTCTAGCTGCATTTTTATCCTGCCTGCAAAATTTTTCAAAATTTCTCATATTTTCCTAAGTCTCATTCTGAGTCTTTCTCTGTTTTCAGTTTGATGGCATCCAGTCAAGTTGATCCTATCTTTCCTGAAGGTCACATCTCCTTCGAGGTGCGACAAGGTCATCCTGAACATCGAGCCCTTAGCACTGGAACTTTCATTCCCCGGTGGTATTACTCCTGACTAAAGAGCTTTTCCCGAATGTTCCCGGACCATTTGAGCGAGTGCAGATTAGAGCTGGCATCAGCAGTCGGAAAGCAGACCATCAATGGCAACCTAATCCATGCAATGGCGGAGCGATGGAATCCTCGGACGTGTACCTTCTGGTTCCCATGGGGAGAAATGACCGTTTTAATGGATGAGTTTTCAGAAATCATGGGGTTACCAGAACCAGCCGGTCAACCAGGAGACCCATTAGAGCATCAATTCCTTATTAATGTCAAGGGTTTGGACCCCCGAGACTCCTTAGCTCGTATGACAGGCCGTCGTTCTTGGCCCCTGATCCAGTTAGAAGGAGATGAATATGTTGACCTACTTGAGTTGTACCGCCAGTACGGGACCTTCGTCGAAGTCAGCTCGCTTTCAAGAACAGCCAAAGAAAAGATCCAGAATGCGATGGTTCTGTGCACTGTAGGATTGTCCCTTTTCCCAGATGGACAGAACTACATGGACATCAGGATAATCCAACTTATGAGAAGATGGGGAAATCGGCAAACCAATCGCCTCTCTATAGCCATGGCAGCGCTCGCCTTCTTATATCGTGGTTTGACTCGATTCTCACTTGGAGAATCCATTTTGGTTGAAGGATGCATCTACGCACTTCAGTCCTGGTTTTTCCAACACGTTCCAACCCAAGCAAGCTCTTTCAGATACAATGGTCAAGAACTCCTTCCAGTGGCGCAGTACCGATCTATGATCAACAACATTCAAGAGGATGACGTTGTTTGGGACTATTTTGATCGGCAAATATCTCCTCCCAGATATACCTACGCTTATGGCAAGCGGTTCAAGTTGCTAGGACCATTCTTCTGCACTTACTACCAACCAGAGAGATGTGTTCGACAGTTCTCCCAGAGGCAGCAGTATGTCGAAGCCCGACTGTTATCAGGAGCTATGGCAGAGTTTGACCTCACTTCCGCACAATGGTCCGGGGCATATCACTCTGCCCGCTACGGCTGGGATTCCTTTGTCTCTCTTAAAATCTTTCCAGGTCCTAGAGTGTCTGCCGACTATCGTGAATGGTGGCAAATTGTTTGTCCCCCACCTCTTTGTCAAGATCAATAAAATCTTATTCTTCTCATTTTAATAAAATTCTCTTTCCTTCTATTGTGGTTTGACGACCTCGCCTAGGTAACAAGGCATATTTTCGTTGTTTATTTCTTTTGCAGAAGAAATGGCAACACAATTGTCGTGATTTCCACGACGACTCAGTCCCTAGTAATGGGACATCTTTTCCAAATTGTCTACCATATTTTCAGCAAATATTTCTTCCAAAAGCTAATTCCCTCATAATCTAATCAGGTCTTTGCCCTGCAGAGAGCATCCATATCATTTGATGGTTGAGACAAGATCAGGCAAAAGAACCACGGCATCCCAGTACTCGTCAGCCTCGGAAGAAGAAATGGGTTCCCCTCGATCCGAGAAGAGTCAAGAGCAACAGCAAGAAGATGACGGCATAGACCCTCAAATGTATGCCATGTTCAGAAAAATGATGAATAAGATGATGAATGAGCAACCCGGGACCAGCCCAGAAAGGAATCCATTCAGAGAAAAGTTCCACGGTCGTAGGAGTAAGAAGGCTCCCAAGAAGCATATCCAGCCAGAAGAGATTTCAGATAAATCAGATTCCACTGAAAACACAGATGAAGAATATGAGGTGCCTCCAGCATTTCAGAAGCGGGGCCAAAATAAAAGCCGCAGATCAAAGAGCAGAGATAAAGAAGAGCCTTTGCAAGCGCAGTTTAAAGAAATGGCCCAAGTTGTCAAAGATCTGCAAGCCTGCGACAAGGGCAAAAAAGTCTTCACCAGTGAAGACTTTTATGATGGCTTAGAAGGGGACGATGATCTGGAGAATCTCCCCCGAAAATTCATCAAATTCGATGGTTCTGGCGACCCAAAAGCGCATCTCGCCACTTTCTTTGCTGAATGCTCTCGGTTTAAGAGGGATAACCGAGCATTGTTTCTATGCTTCCCCCGCAGCTTGGAAGGAGTTGCCGCCAAGTGGTATGCTGAGCATATCAACCCCATCGAGCTCAAGAAGTTCGACAAAGTTGTGAATCTCTTCATTGAACGCTTCTTGTTCAACACAGAAGCGCTGCCTACACTAAGTCATCTCTACAATTTAAGGCAGAATGAGAATGAAAAAGCACGGGACTTCATTCACAGATGGAGATCAGCCTGTAACAAGATGAGAGATCCTATCTCGAAAAGGCATGCATTGTCCTTAATCCTCAACAATTTCTCGCAGCCGTTAAGAGGATTAATCTCCACAGCGCCGTCCAGGACCTTCATTGAGCTGACTGAACGAGCTGAATGGCTCGAGCTGAGTGTGGAAAATGGAGTCTATGAAGGCTTCACCTTTTCTAAGAGCAACTCCCATGGTGAGCAGAAGAAGAAAGCTCACTTCACTTATTCTGCCAGCAACAACAACAAAGGCCAAAATCGATACAAAGGGCAGAAGAAAGATTACTGCTACGGCACAGGCAGTTCGAACAACAAGGATCAGAAAGCAAAGCCTGCTCCTCAGTACAGCAAGCCTTCTCAGCAGGATCAAGGGCCGAAGCTGCGCGAGAAGACTAAGCATGAAGGATGGAGTTACGACAGAAAGTTTACTCCTCTTGACCAATCACTCGAGGACGTGCTCGAGTACATGCTATCAAAAGAGATGGTCAAATTGCCCAGATTGGCCGATCCCCCTGTGCCCATGGGGAAATGGAAAGATCAGTTCTGCAAGTTCCACAGGACAGTGGGACACAACACTGAGAACTGCTTTGTTCTCAAAAACATCGTGCAAGATCTCATTGAAAAGAATCTATTGGTAGAAGGAGAAGAAGAAGAGAAGATGGACATTCTCAACCATCCCTTCCCCTCGCACACCACAGCGGTAGTGTCTGCACAACCATTTCTGTCGCATGAACACATCAAGCCATGTTCTACACAAGATCTCCAAGTTCAGCATCAGGTGACAGTGCTACGACAAGCAGCTCCAGATTCTAAGAAGATGGACTTAATTTCAGCATTCGGCAAAATGAAAGTTTCAGAAGCACCTGTGAAGTCAGTTCCCAAATCAAAAGGAACTCCTGACTTCTTCAAGCAAATCGTTAGACCAAGGCCAGAGAATTCAAGTCAGAAGCCTCTGACTGCTTTATCGAATGTCTCCATCCCTGACTTGGCCAAGAATTCTAGCAAGCACCGACAAGTACTGGATGATCTGCTCAGGAAAATCAAAGTTAAGCCCAGTACCACTTCTGAAGACATGGCACAGATTGTGAACTCTGCCATGACCAATGCACCAATCACCTTCTCAGATGAGGACCTTCCAAAGCCTCATTCCTTTCATAATAATGCCTTATACATTGTCGTCTGAGTCAGAGGAATGACAGTTCCCCATGTGCTGGTCGACGGAGGCAGTAGCCTCAACATATGTCCCGAAATGACCGCAAAGGCATTAGGGATCAAGGACGAGGAATACATTCCAGATCCCATCACTATCTATGGGTTTGACAATCATGGTCAAACGGCCAAAGGGAAGATATTCCTGGAGGTGTTCATCAACTATTCAGTGCATTCAGTGCTTTTTCACGTGGTTAATGTACCACCAACCTACAACTTGCTGCTCGGAAGGACATGGATTCACAATGCTAATTCAGTGCCTTCCACCCTATATCAATGTGTGAAGTGGTCCAAAGGTGGAATGATTACCACAATACTGGGAGAAGACCCAGAAGAAAGGCTCCCGCAGCCCATGATTCCCCGGCCATCATTCAATGCAGATATTCCCAGCATCAGGGAAAGCGAAGAGATCAACCTCGGAGAGAATCGAGAAATACTTCAGGCATCATCAGAGCCACCTCTGCACACAGTAGCCACGACCTGATGGAGAGGTCCTCATTTCTTCAAGGTTGGAGGCCGAATCGACTACAGCACCATTAAGGATCATCCCTTGTTTCCTCAATTCATGAAGTCAAGAAAGGGATTCGATTTGCTCCTGAAACATGGTTATCAACCCTTCAAGGGACTCGACAAGAATGAAGATGGCTGCATTGAGCCAATGATCCAGAAACATCATCCCCACAGAGCAGGACTAGGGTTTGCCGGCGAAAGCTCGTCAAAGGAGACTGTTTTTGTCAAAGGAGCATAATGAAGACCATTTGCTATTTTCTTTCTATTCTTTTCCAAATAAATGTCTCATTTTACCAATGTCATTGATCAATTCAATCAATAAAATTCCAAGTTTCTTTGTCTATCCGGATGCCATCTACTCCCTTTCTGTCCGTCTCATCATTTTACAATTCAATGCCATTTTATGCATGGTTCTCTTCAAATGATTGCTTGTCTTACTATAGGCCGATTTGCTTGAACCAGATTTTTTTTTCTCTCCAAAATTTCAGAATGACTTCTCGGACAATCAAGAAGCTCGTTCTCAATCCCCAGGCCTTTCAGAAGTCGACAACAATTCACAGAATCAAAGCAAGCACCAGAAATGATAAGATTGCAAAGCAGTCAGATGATTGTGCAGAATATGATCAGTCTCTTCAGAAATTACCAGAGTTCGCCGCTGTTCAGAAGCAAGATGAACCATCTCCTCTAGTACAAGATCCAACTGAAGGTGTCAATATCGGTTCAGAGGAAGATCCCAAAATTCTCCAGATCGGAACCAGTCTGAGTCCAGAAGAAAAGAAAAGGCTTACAGATTTTCTCAAGCGACATGAAGAAGTCTTCGCATGGACATATGAAGACATGCCAGGCTTAGACCCCAAATTGGTCGAGCACCGTCTTGTCTTAAAGCCGGATGCTAAGCCAGTCAAGCAGAAGCTGAGAAAAATGGATCCCAGAATAGAATAACAAGTCAAGGAAGGACTTGAAGATCTACTCAAAGCAGGATTTATTCGAGCTATTGACTACCCAGATTGGTTAGCCAATATCGTCGTTGTCCCAAAGAAAAGCGGCAAAGTAAGGATCTGCATAGACTTCAGAGACCTCAACAAGGCAACTCCGAAGGATGACTATCCACTTCCAAGCATCGATCTTCTAGTCGATAGCACGACAGGACATGCCATGTTCTCCTTCATGGACGGATATTCCGGCTACAATCAGATTAAGTTGGCCGCCCGCGACCAATCAAAAACTTCTTTCACTACGCCTTGGGGCACTTTCTGCTATACGGTTATGCCTTTTGGGCTCAAGAATGCCGGAGCAACGTATCAACGGGCAATGACTGTCATCTTTCACGATCAGATGCGCAAAATCATGGATGCGTATGTTGATGATATTCTCGTGAAATCTAAAGAGGAAGAAGATCACCTCGAAGCACTTGATCAAGTCTTTAAGAGACTCATTTTTTACAAGTTAAGGCTTAACCCTCAAAAATGTGTCTTTGGAGTCGAATCAGGCAAATTGTTGGGTTTTCTGGTCAGCAAAAAGGGAATTGAAGTTGACCCAGCCAAAGCAAAGGCTATCATTGATATGCCACCCCCAAAGAATCTCAAAGAACTGCGTAGCCTTCAGGGACGTATGCAGTCAATCCGGCGATTCATTTCCAATTTGGCGATGAGATGCGAGCCCTTCAACCACTTACTCAGAAAAGGAGTTAAGTTCGAATGGGGACCAGAATGTCAGCAATCGTTCGATCGAATCAAGAGGTATCTTCTTAATCCTCCCATCCTGAAGCCGCCAGAATTGGGAAAACCTCTTTTATTATACATCTCAGTCAATCAAGTCGCATGCGGTGGATTCTTGGCGCAATACAAAGAAGGCAGCCTGATAGAACACGCCATTTATTACGTGAGTAAGACTTTCATAGATTATGAAAAGAGATACTCTCAAATAGAGAAGACCTGCCTAGCTCTGGTATGGATGTGTCAGAAGCTAAGACACTACCTGTTGGCATCAGAGGTCAAAATTTTGTCCAAACTCAATCCTCTCAAGTATATTTTAGAGCAGCCTTTCCTCAGCGGACGAGTCGCAAAATGGCAAGTCTTACTGATGCAGTATGACTTAGAATATGTCTCGCAGCAATCAATCAAAGGCCAAGCAATTGTCGGATTTTCCTCTGGCCGAAGAAGTGAAAGCCGAAGATGACTTCCCTGATGAGCAAATATGCAACATCTAGCAATTTCCAGTCTGGAATTTATTTTTTGATGGTTCTAAGAATATGGCTGAAATAGGCATCAGAATCCGATTAATCACTCCTGAGAAGGAGATGATTCCATTTTCTCTCAAGCTAGACTTTCAATGCACTCACAATATGGCTGAATATGAAGCCCTGATTCAAGGTCTAAAGATTCTACTAGACTTCAATGTCAAGAGAGTACATGCCTACGGTGACTCATTACTTGTTGTCAATCAAGTTCGAGCCGAATGGCAAGTCAAAGATCAGAAGTTATTTCTCTATCAGAAAATTGTTTCAGCCCTTGTCAGCAAGTTTAAAGAATTTCAGTTATTCCACATCAAGAGAGATTTCAATCAAGTGGCCGATAGCCTAGCCAGTTTAGGCTCCATTATGGCATTCAGAAATGGAGAATCTTGTCGCTCTTTTGAAATTGGCAAACTTGACCAACCTGCTTTCATTCCAGCGGAACAGGTAAACCAGGCTGAGCAAAGGAAGAAGCCTTGGTATTACAACATCAAAACTTTCATAGAAACTGGTGAATTTCCTCCAGAACTCTCAAAGAAAGAGCAACGAGCAATCCAGCGTATGTCTACCCGATATTTCATTTTGGCCAATGTCCTCTATCGTCGTGGATTCAGTTTAGAGTATTCCAGATGTTTAGATGAAGACAAAGCCAAAGAAGTTGTGCGAGAAGCACACGAAGGCATCTGTGGTGGCCACGTCGGCTACCAAACCCTTGTCAAGCAAATCATAAGAGCAGGTTACTACTGGAAGACTATGCAACAAGACTGTTATCATTATGTGAAGAAGTGTGTACAGTGTCAGATACACGCACCTTCCATCCATGCTCCAGCAACTTATTTACAGTTTGTTGTTTCTCCATGGCCGTTCTCCATGTGGGCCTTCAATGTCGTAGGTCCCATCACCCCTTCAGCTTCAAATGGCCACAAATACTTCCTTGCCGCGACGGAATATTTCACCAAGTGGGTAGAAGCCCTCAGTCTCCGCACAGTAGAAGGCCGACACGTGGTCTCTTTTATTCACAAGAACATCCTTTGCCGTTTCGGCATCCCACATGACATTGTGTCAGACAACGGCAGTCATTTCAAGAATGAAAAGATGAAGACATTCTGCTCAAAATTCAAGATCTATCACCATTTTCTGCTCCATATTATCCTCAAGGGAATGGTCAGGCAGAGGCCACCAACAAGATTTTAATTCGTATCTTGGAGCGAACTGTGGAAACAGGCCGTGACTGGCATGAGAAGATCCACGATGCACTATGGGCCTACCGGACCACTATTCGAACTCCAACGAATGCTACTCCATCAGAACTGGTCTATGGAACAGAAGTAGTATTGCCGCTACATGTTCAGAAGCCCGCTTTGAAATTTGCTTCACTTCTGCAATTACCTCTTGATCAATACCAGCAGCAGCGACTAGTGCAGCTAGACTTACTCGACGAGAGAAAGCTAAAAGCAGCAGAGCATGCTCAATCTTATCGCCAGAGAGTAGCCAGGCAATATGCAAAGTCTATCATCGAAAGAAGATTCAAAGTCAATGATTTAGTACTTCGATCCACAGCTTATCTCAAGCATCGTCTCGGCGGCAAATGGTCGCCAAATTGGGAAGGTCCCTATGTTGTCAAAGAAGCATTACCCCGCAACTCATATCAGCTCATCAATGCCGATGGGGTAGAATTGCCAGATCCTATTAATGCGCGACACTTGAAAAAGTTTTATACTTGAAACATTTATTCTTCTCTTGTAATCCTTCCTGTTTCCTTCAGATAATGATCCAACTTTCTTTCCCAGTTACACTGGGGCATTTTAAAATTTTGTTCTATATGCAGGCAGGATAACCAAATTCCTCATCTCATGCACTTGTGCATTCATATGCATCAACTCATATTCATTTGCATTCAATTGCATTAATAACAATCCGGTCGGTATTGGGATTTCAACAAACAGTCCCATCACAATTCCTAATGATCCAAAGATCATCGCCAATACTGAACCAAAACCCAGCGCTCGAACTGGTATTATTTCAAAATTCAGTACTCAAACTGGCACATTTTCAAAATCCCAAATTTTCAGAAAACCGAGTTCCGACTCGAGGTTTTTATTCAAGTCATTTTCCTTTGTTGATCCGGGTTCCGACTCGTGATCTCTCTACCTTATTCAAGCCTTGACTCGAACTCTTCATTTTCCTTTGTTGATCCGGGTTCCGACTCGTGATCTCTCTACCTTATTCGAGCCTTGACTCGAACTCTTCATTTTCCTTTGTTGATCCGGGTTCCGACTCGTGATCTCTCTACTTTATTCGAGCCTCGACTCGAACTCCTCATTTTCCTTTGTTGATCCGGGTTCCGACTCGTGATCTCTCTACCTTATTCGAGCCTTGACTCGAACTCTTCATTTTCCTTTGTTGATCCGGGTTCCGACTCGTGATCTCTCTACTTTATTCGAACCTTGACTCGAACTCTTCATTGTCTTTTGTTGATCCGAGTTACGACTCGAGATCTCTCTATTCATTTGAGCTCAGATTCGAGCTCTCCATTGTCTTTTGTTGATCCGAGTTCCAACTCGTGATCTCATTATTTTGTTTGAGCTCTGACTCGAGCTCTTCATTTTCCTTTATTGATCCGGGTTCCGACTCGAGATCTTTATACTTTACTCAAGCTGAAACCCGAGCTTGTCATTGTCTTTTGTTGATCCGAGTTCTGACTCGAGATCTCTCTATTTATTTAAGCTAAGATGCGAGCTCTTCATTCTCTTTTGTTGATCCGGGTTCCGACTCGAGATCTCTCTATTTATTTGAGCTCAGATGCAAGTTCTTCATTCTCTTTTGTTGATTCGGGTTCCGACTCGTGATCTCTCTATTCATTTGAGCTCAGATGCGAGCTCTTCATTTTCTTTTGTTGATCCGGGTTCCGACTCGTGATCTCTGTATCTTATTTGAGCTCTGACTCGAACTCATCATTCTCCTTTGATTAATCCAAGTCATTTCAGTCATCAAAGTCTGTCAATTGCTCGAATTTGACATTTTGACCTCCAAATTCCAATTTAAATCTTCAAATCAGGCAATTCTCCAATTTCGACCTCTGGGTCACCCAATTTTCAATTCTCAATTTCGATTACCAATCTCAATTTCGACCGATCAATCTCCAATTTTCGACCTTCGGGTCAATCAATTTCCAAATTTCGACCTTCGGGCCAATCAATTTCCAATCTTTGACCTTCATTTCCCAATTTCGACCTTTAGGTCACTCAATTCTCAATTTCGACCTTCGGGTCACACAATTTCGACCTTTCGGTCAACCAATTCTCAATTTCGACCTTTTTGGTCAAATCAATTCTCAATTTCGACCATCAGGTCGTCCAATTTCGACCTTCGGGTCATTCAATCTCCAACAACCAATTTTCCCATTTCCAGTTTCAACCTTCGGGTCAATCAATCTCAATATCCAATTTCAATCATTTTCTCTTGCGAGAGACCCTTTTTAGGGAGAGTTCGAGGGAGCTCGTTCTTTTCGCATGCTATCCAATTCGTTCACTTAGCCCCTTTTCAGGGAGAGTTTGAAGGGACTCGCGTCTTTGTGAACCGTTTGCAAAACAATTTCCAATTTCACACAAGGAACCCTTTTAAAAGGGAGAGGCTCGACGGAGACTCGCTTTTCTTGTGACCCCCCAATTTCATACTAGGTCATTTTTGTCATGAAGGACCCTCTTTGCAAGGAGAGTGTGATGGACTCGTTCCTTTCATGACCCAATCTTTAGACCTCACTATTATCGGCCCCCTTTCCATAAGAGAAGCCCAATATTAGGGAGCTTTGACGAAAGCTCAATTTCTCTTTGAAAGTTCGTTTTGCAAACACCTCTTCTTCAGGGAAGAGAGGAGTATTTCCCAATTTCCCATTCAGGTAAGGGCTAAGCCTGAGTCTCTCTTTTTGGGGAAAAAGAGAGGAGAATTTTCGTCACGGATGTGTTGAGCCGGATTTCAAATACTCATTTTCACTAGGGATTTCAAGAGAATTTTGTCAAATTGTCAATCAAATTATTTGTTGATTTCAGAATATTTATTGCACTAATCTCTATCTCAATTTACCTTCAGCATTTCTTCTGAAAGAGTGAAGCTTTTGTGAAAAGAGATTCAAACTTCAAATTCTTTCTATTGGCCAACCAAAAGGATGAAGGATAAAGTCCTCGATATGGCCAGAAAAGAAGCTTCAATATTATTGAAAAGCCGCAGATGATCGATATTGATCGCAGTCAATGGCGCATCTTTAAAGGCTATTCTTGTAAGGATGAGACAGTGGAAATATCCTGAGTGCTAGAAAAGAGAGAATTCGCCCTAACCCTGTCTCCTCAGAATCACCTAAGCTACAATTAAGTATCCGCAAAAGGGATCTCTCACATGTCGTCAAGATGAAGGTGAATTAGGCGAGTAGACCTCCGGGGCCAAAGAAGATTCGAAACATCTCCAAGATGACGGAGTTTGTGACGGATCCTTCTAGGGAAAGTCCAAAGCACTGTCGAGATGAAGGCAGATGCGATGAACCTCTCGACAATCCCTAAAAGATATTTAATTTCAGCTATCGCCCAAAGATCTCCAAACCCATCATCCAAGAAGGATCGAAACATCTCCAAGTTGAAGGAGTTTGTGACGTACCCTTCCCAAAAGAGAGAAAGAGAGAAAAGTCAGAACATCTCCAAAATAAAGGAGAATGTAGCAAAACACCAAAGGCCCAAAAGAGTGTAGAAAGATTATCAAGAGAGAAGCTCTCAGGATATCAAACTGCCAAATCTATCAAGAATCCTCTTTAATCTTGTGAAATTCTATTATCAATACTCTTTCATCAATTGCTTTCATAATATCAAATTCTCTTTCTTGCTCATATCAAGGAAATTGATAACTTCTTTGAAGAAGGTCAATTGCGAGCAATTTGGATTTCAAGTCTCGATTCTACAAAGAGAACCTTGTTTGGAGGTAATGCTTTGGGTAGAAAAGAAAGAACATCTTTGCAATAATATGCAACATTTTCAAAATTTTTGAATCAACAGCAGAATTCTCAATATTTTGACAATATTTTCTAGTCATCCTGACGTGAAGTGAGAGCTTGATGTCCGTTTTCGATGCATCCTGACACCAATTTTAAATCCCTCTTAAGGACTTGATTCCTTCCCTTCTTTGAGAGCATGAACTCTCAGATTTGCACACTTCCCTGTGTCTCCACTGTCCCCACCATAGACAGTCCCATTTCGGTTCGAGGTTGAACCACCAATCATTTTCTCGCAAAAGGCAATTTCAAAAGCTGATTTTAGTCTCAGCAATGAGACGCCCAAAACCAATCCCTTTTCAAGCTTTAGGGACCCCATTTTCCTTCCTTTTGCGAAACCCCTGTCGGATTTACTGTGCAAAATCCGAAGGTTCCATCATGGTCTCTTCTTTCAAGGATTCCATTCATTTTCCGCCCGATCAGGATAAGGGTATAAACCTGAGCCACAATCAAAGAGGTATTTCATTTTCCGCCCGATCAGGATAAGGGTATAAACCTGAGCCTCCTTTGATGAGGTATTTCATTTTCCGCCCGATCAGGATAAGGGTACAAACCTGAGCCTCATCCAACGAGGTATTTCATTTTCCGCCCGATCAGGATAAGGGTACAAACCTGAGCCTCATCTAAAGAGGTATTTCATTTTCCACCCGATCAGGATAAGGGTACAAACCTGAGCCTCAATCAAAGAGGTATTCCATTTTCCACCCGATCAGGATAAGGGTACAAACCTGAGCCTCAACCAAAGAGGTATTTCATTTTTCGCCCGATCAGGATAAGGGTACAAACCTGAATCTCATTCCAATGAGATATTTCATTCCCCAATCAGGTCAAGGGTTCAAACCTGAGCTTCGTTCCCTATGAGGTATTTTATCTCATCCAGGTTAAGGGCATAAACCTGAACTTCGCTCTCATAAGAGCAAATCTTTCCTCTTCATTCTCCATTTCACATCTACCATCCTCCTCGGGCTAATTTCTTCACACCCAGTCAGATCCTTCTAACTGGGGCATTTTTTTTATGTATAGCCCAAATTTGGTGTGTTTTTCTTTGCCACTAAGCTCGGCCATGAGCCGGCTTAGTAGCAAAGAGGGGCATCTGTAAACACCCCAAATTTTCACTCACCTCCCCGACATTTTCACCAAACATCATCATCCAGCCTCTGAAATCGCTGGAGGGCAAAATGGTCATTTTTTGAGCCCAGACCTTACAAAAGTCAAAATTTTATCTGGAACTCGCAAAATTTCTCTATTTTTATCTCAGATGTTCAAAATCTTACTCCTGACAGGAGACAGACGTCTCCAAAGTCTTGGTTCAAGATTCTATTGCATAAGACATGACATTGCATATCATTGCATGAGCATTTCAGATCACCGCACTGCACAACATATCATTTCGAGGTCCAGAACTCTTGATTTCAAAATTTTCAATCCAGATTAGAATTTCAACTCTTTTCAAAATTGATTTCAAAACCCTGGGTCTCCAAAATTATCAATTCTTCCCATTTTACCCCCAGGACTCTGAATTTCAAAATATTTTCTCAGGAAAACGATCTGGATAGTTTTCAATATGGATTTCAGCCACTTCACCTCAGATTTTGCCCTTTTGACAATTTCAAATATCCTCCTTTTACAAAATTGCCCTACAGGGGTCAACTCTTTCCAAAAATTCCTGTTTTACCAATTAGTCCAGATTTTATGAAAATTCCAAAAAGAAGTTGTTGTTTTATCCTTATTTCAGTAAATAAGCAATGTGGGACCCACACTGAGGTGGTGTCACACAAGCTTTACTTTTGAAAATTTGAATTTTGAAAAACCCAAAAATATAGGAGCATTGTCCCCTGGATTGGTGCCACTTGTCTTTTCTCTCTCCTCCCATTTCCATGCCAAGTGTCAGTGTGGGGCTACCCTAAGAAGCCGCCACATGTCATCCCATTTATCTGCCATGTGTCACCCTATCCATCCTGCGCGATGTGTCATTCCAAGATTACCAGGAGATGCCAAGTGTCATAGGTTGTCCTGTCTAGAAAAAGTGGAGCTTGTCTCCTCTGAGGTGGCGCCACTTAAAGTGTGTCTCCTGCAGAGGACACGTGTCAACCCCTCCCTCCTTCTAGAAAAGTAGCCTGACACATGTCTCTCCCTATTTTTCTCAGAAAAGTAGGAGACATGTGTCACTCCTAAATTCCTACAGAAAAGGTAGGCTTGTCTCCTCTGAGGTGGCGCCATCTGGAGTGTGTCTCCTGCAGAGGACACGTGGCAAGCACTCATTTCCTCAGAAAAAGCAAGTGCCATGTGTCATTTCCTACTCTCTTCAGAAAAACTAGAATTCAAAGTTTCAAATCTCCTCATAGGTGGCGCAGATCCTGAACTTCAACTTTTCCATGTTGTCTGAGATGGCGCCACATGGCTTGGCCCTCCTTCTCTCCCCTCTGCCACGTGTCATCTTCTGCTTCTTTCAGAAAAAGCAGGTGACACATGTCTCCTTCTCACTCCTTCAGAAAAAGTAGAGGACACATGTCTTTTCCCTACTCTCTTCAGAAAAGCAAGTGCCACATGTCACTCCTGGCTTTCTTCAGAAAAAGCAAACCATTCAAAATTCAAACAAAGCCTAGGTGGCACAAATCCTGAGCTCTGATTTTTTTTAGATGACCTATGAGGGCGCCACATGTCCCTTCCCTCCTTTTCCTCCCTCTTGCCACATGGCATTGTAGGAGCCACCCTGAGGTGGCGCCACATGTCCATCCTCCATTCCTCCAGGGCCAACCTCCATTTGAAATTCAAATTCTCCTCTGAGGTGGCGCCATCTGAAGAACCTCCTCCAGCAGGCTGACACTTGGAACCATCCTGGACTGCCACATGTCCAGATCTCCTTTCTCACGAAAAGGTAGAATTCAAATTCCTCTGAGGTGGCGCCTTCTGAGCCCACTGCTCTGTCCTTCTGACATGTGTCAACCACCTTTTGAGGTGGCACCATTCCAGGACTCCACTTGGCTCCATTTTGATTTTTATTTTATTTTTAATAAAAGTAGCCCACCATGAGGTGGCGCCACCTGAGGACTCCTTACAAAAGGTGAGTTTGAATTTCAAATTCCAAGAGAACACCCTCTGAGGTGGCGCCTTCTGGGAGTTCCCTGCAGAGAGAATCAAGCAAACTTTTGAAAAATTCCAAATTCCCCCTGCTGAGGTGTCTCACCCACAAAATTTCCATTTTTTTATTTTTCTCAAAAATCAAAATAGCACCATGTGGTGGCGCCACCTGAGGGCTCCCTACAAAAAGCCAAATTCGAATTTCAAACCCCCAGATGGCACCCCCTGAGATGGCACCACATGGAGGGCTCAGATTGAGCCTGTTTGAATTTCAAATTTCTTCAGAAAATTTATAAAAACAAGGCTCCACGCCCAAGAGAGAAAAATCTTTTTTTGGAGACCATTTTGTGAACTGGAGAATTCGACCTAGCCTTCCTAACATCTGATTTTGAACCTTGGAAATCGTGCCCCTTTTTACTCATTGGAGAAGGTGGAGTAAAGTTCGTGCAGTGGCCAACTCGATTCAAGCATAGGTCAATTTTGGTGAACCATCCGAAGCCCGGAGCGAAGGACGAAGGAAGCTTGTGATAGTCGCCCCTTTCAAGAGCTTCTACGCTGCGTAACGAAGCAAGGTGCACTTCTTTTCCTCTTGATTTGATGCCATGATTCGATTCGGGAGTCGTTTGAAGAAAGAGCTCATCCGAGAGATGGATTGAGCTATTCTCATAAAACGACATATATAAAATGTTTCATTATGCTTCCTTGATGATTTTTAACATTCATATAGTTAACTAGGTTTAATTTGCATTTTATTTCATTCATTTAGCATATTTCATGAATTAATTAGGATTAATTTAGCATTTATTTCAATTCTGCTTATTTTCAGTAGGTCTCTGTTTTTGTCAGTCAGTCCACACGTCATTTCATGCATGTATTTTTTATTAAAAATCCCAACAAAATCACGGAATGCGACTTTAGGTGTCCCTGAAATTTTGCCAAAAATTCGGAGGCATTTGAATTAGTTTATTGCGGTAAACATTCAAAATGGCAAGTCGGGTTTTGTTACCCGGGATGCATTTTGAAAATCATTTGCCCACTTGTAAAATCGAGATATCCCTCATGGTAGATACGATTTTCGATCCGAAAGATGTTCTGAACTCGAACGAGTGTCTAGTTTTTAATATGATTTTTTCAGATTTTTCTAAATTTGTTTAATGTCTGACAAAAATCCGAGAGTTCGGGACACGTGTCAGAGCCTAATTTGGGCCTCTGAGATCTTGGATCGACTTAGGGCTATGGTTTCTCTTTGTGTGTTACTCCAAATCCAAAATTGTAAAAAGTGAAAGGTGTCCGAGATGTCATCTGTTTGCATCTGAAAGCCTGTGATTTTTAGAACAGTGTTGATACCTGCTTCGGATTTTTTTTGTCAGTCCTCTGTTTTGCTACATTTGTCTGTTCTGTTAGTTTAGGAAGGAATAGTTATATTTTTATCTGTGTTTCCGTTGATCAAATGCCGAAGTCATAAACATAAAAGTTGTTTATGTAGGTGTCATTCATAGCTCTGATTAATTGAATAAATTTCCATGGCCGTTTTGTAGTTTTTTAGCATTTTACATCAGATTAGTGTGATTTTACCTCTGTCAGAACTAAATCCCTGTTTCTGAACTCACCATGGCTCAAATTCCAAGGCTGTAAAAATAAAAAATGCTCCATTTTGGGTCTTGTAGCAGTCTGCAAAATATCAGAAGTTTCCATGGTGTAAATCTTGCGTTATCATATTAGGCATTGCATTTGGTTCAGATCCATAGGCAAAATCCACCATTTTAGGACTTTCTTTGAATTTTAGCATTTGAATCATATCATTTCATGATTTTTAGCATTATAGGTTGTTTATCAGAGTAATTATATGCTTCATACTGAATTTGGTGCAATTTGGAATCCATTTGAGGTTCGGATTAGCCATAATACCAAAACAGGGTCCCACAGGACCCGGATCCAAGCGAAAAACAAGCGAAATTCATTATTTTGGATAAATTGCAAAATGTCAAATTCTGATTTTACAGTCTTAGTGTGTTTAGAAGTTTGTCATCATGTCTCTTACTGCATCTCATCATCATTTGATTCAATTTGAATTTCGAAATCTCAGTTTTACCAAGTTTTCCTTCAAAAAACCCTGATTTTAAAGGTGTAACTTTAATTTTAGGGGTATTTTGGTCATTTTGACCCCAATTCCGAATTTCAAACTGTTTTCTACCGAATTTCTTGCATTTTCATCATTTCAAATATCAAGGAAGCATGAGAATAGGGTTTATATCCAATTAAATCCAATAGTTTCATAATATTATTGGAAAATCTTGGAAAAACCCACATAGTTGAGCTAACCCTATTTCAAGTTTGGCAGGAACAATCAAAAGAAGGAGCTGAAGTCTGCAAATTTCTTTTACTTCCTTTATTTAGTGATGTAATAATGTAAATTTTGGAATAAGAGATTTAATTTCCTGCTTAGACTAGGATGCATATCATATAGTTTGAATTTATGCAATATCCTGCTTATATGATTCATGCATTGTTATTTCAAAAGCACTATGGATGTTCACGAATGGCACGTGCACCCACTCTTAGGGAGTTGATGAACTCGATGGAATCCATATTTATGGCCCTAGTCGGGATATGGACGAGACCCAGATCCATCATCTTTCTACTAGTCACATTGAGCCTACACTCTTAGGCTATCTTAAAATGCACATCATATTTCCAAAGTTTTCAAAATCATGTGCATCAAATCAACTAAGTTCTGAACATATTCATGGCCACAGTCAGAATATGTGAAGGATTTATTTGGACTTAATGCACATTTTCCAACCAATTCCTCAGAAAATCTTTTCAAAAGGGCATTCATTCACTCATGTCATTTGCATCATGAAATCATTTTCTCAAGAAAACTTCATTCTCAAGAAATCGATTCCTCAAGAAACTCTAAGGATTTCTCAAAATCGGTTTTCCAAAGACAAGTTTTTTTCACAGTTTTCCCAGGAAAATGATATTTTCTTAAGAGATTCAAAAGAGTTTTCCAATCTTTCTCCAAGATCCAAAATCGATTTCCAAGTATTTCAAAAGGTAAAATTCCCAGGATTTCGATTCCCCAAGTTTTGAATTTCCCTCTCCAATGAGTTTTCCTATAAATCTTCCATCATTCTCCTAAGAAAACTCTCAAAGTCCAAGTTTTCCTAAGAAGTGTTTTCCTTTTCAAAAGGTTCATCTTTTCTCAAGAATCACTTCCATTTTCCCAGGATTTTCAACCATTCATAATTTTCCCAAGTCTTTATGAACTTTCCTAAGATTTCAAATCTTTTTCATCTGGGTTTCCTGAGAAATTGACTTTCAGCTTTTTCCTGAGAGAACCTTTTCAACTCCAAATATTTTCCAAGCATACATCATGTTTTCCCAAGCTGCATTTTCCCAAAACCTCATAGCACATGCCTGAATTCTCTGTGCATTTAGGATAGAACATAACTTCGATAATTTAACTAAGTCAAGCATAGTTTTGGTCCTTGGTTCGATTACCCCTGTTAAAGGCGGCAGGAACGGTCGAACCTCGTACCGACAGGTCGAGCTCCATCCCATGGATTTTCCCGCAATTTTCAAAACGGAGGCGAGTATTTCAAAAACAATTTCCAAAATCCGGTCAAGTTTGAAGCGCGAAAGCGTTTCCTCTTTCTCTCTTCCGCAAGGAAGGGAAGACGGGGGAAAAATTTTGCGACGATAACAACCTCGTGAAGTGAGGTTCAGGCTTAACCCTTAACCTGAAAGGGATGACCATACGGGATCCTCGGATGAAGAAACCATGATGGGACCTTCAGAATTTGGACGAACAAATCCGGAAGGGGTTTGCGAGAAGAGAAAAACAAGGGATTCCCTAAAGCTTGGAAAGGGGATGATCTTGGGCGCCTCATTGCTGAGACTAAAATCAGCTTTCTAAAACAGACGACCTCTCGCAGAAGGTTTGGGTGATACCTCGAGAAGCGAGGTAACAGGTTTAATCCTTAGCCTGAATGGATACAGAATCCTCGAGGAGCGAGGAAAACTGCGATGGGCCTCTAGACTTTGCAGAACAAGTCCAAGAGGGGTTTTTGCAAAAGAATGAAAATGGGGGTCCCTAAAGCTTGAAAAGGGGTTGTTCTTGGGCACCTCATTGCTGAGACTGAAAATAGCTTTTGACAATAACAGATCTTTCGCAAAAATTTCAGGTTTAACCCTTATCCTGAGCGAGAACTGTCCATGGCGGGCAGTGGGGAACACAGGGAAGTGTGCAAATCTGAGAGCGCTCAGATTAGACGGAAGGAAAGAACTTTTCAGTCCTAAGGAGGGATGACGTCAGGATACGTCAAAACGAACATCAAGTTCACACTTCATTTTGGGATAATGAGAAAGTATTGCCAATAAGATGCCAAAAATTGTAGTTGATCGAAAAACGATTGAATTGTGCATGAAAATATCACCTCTTTCTACCTAGAGCATTAGCTCCAATTGGGCTAACTCTGTAGAATCAAGAGTCAAATTCAAATTCGTCGCTGTTGAGCTTCTTTAAGGAAGATATCAATTTCCTTGATATGAAAAGAGAGGAAACATTCTTAGCTTCATAAAAGCAATTAAGTGAAAAAATATTGATAAAGAATTTCACATAGATAAAGATGATTCTTGACAGTTTCGGGCAGTTTGATATCCTGGGCATTTTCCATGATGGTCTTTTTGCACTCTTTTGAACCATGGGGCTTTCTTGGGTTTCTTTCACATCATCCTTCATTTTGGAGATGTCCTGACTTTTCTCTCTTTTCGGGGAAGGGTACGTCACAAACTCCTTCATCTCGAAGATGCTCCGATCCTTCTTTTTTTTTTTCTCAGGAATTATGATATTGACGGTATGGGTTCATTGGTAAAATCTCTAGGTGATAGCAGAAATCAAATATCTTTTAGGGCTTGTCGGTAGGTTCATCGCATCCGCCTTCATCTCGACAGTGATCCGAACTTTCCCTGGAAAGATCCGTCACAAACTCCGTCATCTTGGAGATGTTTCAAATCTTCTTTGGCCCTAGGGATCTACTCGCTTAATTCGCCTTCATCTTGACGACAATTGAGAGATCCCTTTTGCGGATATTTGATTGCAGCTTAGGCGACTGAGGATATATGGATTGGGTAGGTTCTTTTTTACTGCCCAGGATATTTTCACTGTCTTACTGCCAGAAGAATGATCCTTAAGAATGTGCCATAGCTATGATCAATGTCAGTTCTTTTATGGCTTTTCAACATCCTTGAATTTTCCTTTGCCGGTCATATCGAAGATTTTTTCTTTATCCTCTTGGTTGACCAACAGAAACAGCTTGAATTTAGTTCTTAATTCGCAAAAGTCTTGCTCTTTTGGAAACAATACTAAAGGTAGCCTGAGATAATTCTTTTATGTGATGAAAATTTTAAGATCAACAATGACTTTTGATCGCAAATTGGAAAAAGTATTCTATAAATCCCTGATGAAAGAAATCGCTTGATATCGAGTCGACACGTCCGTGACAAAATTCTCCTCTCTTTTCCCCTAAAAAGAGAGACTCAGGCTTAAGCCCTTACCTGAATGGGAAGTTGGAAATACTCCTCTCTTCCCCAAAGAGGAGGTGTTTGCAAAACGAAACTTTCGAAGAGAAATTGAGCTTTCGTCAAAACTCCCTATCTCCAGGCTTCTTTTATGGAAAGGCGGCCAGAAAACAAAGTTGAGAAAGTATCACAGAGGAACGAGTCCATCACACTCTCCCTAGAAGAGGGTCCTCTGTGAAAGGGATTGGCCAAAGATGAGAAAAATGGGGCTACAAAAGAAACGAGCTTCCGTCGAAGCTCTCCCTCGAAAAAGGGTTCTCCTGTGTAAAGTTGGTTGTTGTTTTGCAAACTGTTCGCGAAGAAAACGAGTCCCTTCAAACTCTCCCTGAAAGAGGGTTCTTGAGATCGAAAGATGGTTGCATGCGAAAGGAACGAGCTCCCTCGAACTCTCTCTGAAGAGGGTCCTTCACAAGAAAAGATTGAGAAATGATAACCCGAAGGTTGAAATTGAGAATTTATAGCTTGAAATGATGATGTTTGGTCAGCTCAAAGGCTGAACCTGAATGGCTAACTGATTAGTCAGCCAAACACTAGCACGAGCGCTAGATGTTCCAGTACGAGCGTTGGATTTCAAAGAAATGCCCCAGCACGAGCGCTGGTTTTTGAAAATGCATACCAGTACGAGCACTGGGTTTTTCAAAAATCCACACCAGTATGAGCACTGGGTTTTCGAAATGCACACAAGCACGAGCACTGGGTGCTTCAACAGGAGAATTGGAAAATGAGACCGACATTCGAAGACACTTGAGAATTAAGCGAGAAGTGATTACCGGTGTTTCAAGATTATCCCTTATCCTGAAGGGGAAGAAATGAGTGAGTGTGAAAACTCAAATTCACAATAATTTGTCCAATATGAGTATTGAAAAAGGAAAGTTCAAGTCGGGACTTGAGACTTCAAAAATAAGAATATACAAAAAGGAAAATCCTAGTCGGAACCCGGTTTTTAAATACAAGAAAGAAGGTGAGAATCGGGTTTGAAAACTCGAATTCTCAAAACAATGAATTGTCCAACACGAGCATTGGATTCAAAAGGAAGTTCAAGTCGGAACTTGAGACTTCAAAAATAAGAATATACAAAAAGGAAAATCCGAGTCGGAACCCGGTTTTTTAAATACAAGAAAGAAGGTGAGAATCGGGTTCGAAAACTCGAATTCTCAAAACAATGAATTGTCCAACACGAGCATTGGATTCAAAAGGAAGTTCAAGTCGGAACTTGAGACTTCAAAAATAAGAATATACAGAAAGGAAAATCCGAGTCGGAACCCGGTTTTTAAATACAAGAAACAAGGTGAGAATCGGGTTCGAAAACTCGAATTCTCAAAACAATGAATTGTCCAACACGAGCATTGGATTCAAAAGGAAGTTCAAGTCGGAACTTGAGACTTCAAAAATAATATAAAAAGGAAAAACCCGAGTCGGAACCCGAATCTTTTAAAATAATAAAAAAAAACGGGAGAACCCGAGTTTTGAAAAACTCAAATTTTCAAGGGCACGATGGGTTCCAATATGAGTGTTGAATCCGATAGGAAGGCCGAGTCGGAACTCGAAACTTCAAACGCCATATAAAAAGGAGAGACCCGAGTCGGAACCCGGATCTTTAAAAACAATAAAAAATAAAAGAACAAAAAACCTGAGTCGGAACTCAAATGGGAAGGAAATAATTCCTACCCAAGAGTTGGATCAACAGGATTGACAAAAGGCATGAATAGATTTCGATGATTATAAAGATTTACTCAGGATTCTTGACCCACGATGGTCTGAACTTTGATTACTTCAGGATTTTCCCTTATCCTGAAGAAGAATGAATAAAGGTTGATACGAATTGAAGAGTTTATGGGAAGTAGTTCAGGTTTTTATCCCTCAACCTGAAAGGGATGTAAAATAAAAGATCGATAAAATTTAAAAGTTTGATAAAAACTTGATAAAACTTGACAAAATGATAAGAATGGATAAAAAATCGAAGAAAATTCAATTAAATCGGAAAATGAAATAGATGCAATTTAAATAAAAATAGATTAACTGAAAAATTGATAAGTTTTTCAGAAAAAGAGTTCGTCTAATCCTGCCTGCATCATGATGAAGGAAAATAAGTATAGATCAAAATAAAATGCCCCAGTATCAGGGAGAGGAATGCAAGAAGAATATTGCTTTATTTGAAAAGACTTTTGAGGAGTACAAAAGGCTATGACGAATAATTTAAGTGTAAAATCTTTTCAAATGTAAAGCGTTAATAGGATCGGGCAGTTCTACTTCATCTGCGTTGATCAGACGATAAGAATTGCAAGGCAATGCTTCTTTAACCACATAAGGGCCTTCCCAATTGGGTGACCACTTGCCCTTCGGCCGATGCTTGAGATGAGCTGTCGATCTGAGCACAAGATCATTAACTCGAAACCTTCTCTCAATAACTGACTTGGCGTAGTGCCTAGCTATCCTTTGACGATAGGCCTGAGTGTGCTCTGCTGCCTTGATTCTTTTCTCGTCTAATAGATCAAGCTGTACCAATCTCTGCTGCCGATACTGATCAAGCAGAAGTTCAATGAGCGACGCAAACTTGAGTGCGGGCTTCTGAACGTGGAGAGGTAACACTACCTCTATCCCATAAACAAGCTCAGAAGGCGTAGCATTGGTTGGGGTCCGAATGGTGGTTCGGTACGCCCAGAGTGCATCGTGCATCTTCTCGTGCCAATCACGGCCTATTTCCACAGTTCTTTCCAGAATGCGGATCAAAATCTTGTTGGTGGCCTCTGCCTCGCCGTTCCCTTGGGGATAATAGGGAGCTGAAAAGTGATGATGAATCCTGAACTTTGAGCAGAAGGTCTTCATCTTCTCATTCTTGAAATGACTGCCATTGTCAGACACAATGTCATGTGGGACGCCGAAGCGACAAAGGAGATTTTTATGAATAAACGAAACCACATGTTGGCCTTTTACTGTTCGCAGAGTGATAACTTCGACCCATTTGGTGAAGTATTCTGTGGCTGCGAGGAAGTATCGGTGGCCATTAGAAGCTGAAGGAGTGATCGGACCAACTACGTCGAAGGCCCACATTGAAAAGGGCCAAGGAGAGACCACGGATTGCAAGTATGCGGCTGGCGCATGAATGGAAGGTGCGTGTATTTGACACTTGACGCATTTCCTTACAAATTGATGGCAATCCTGCTGCATAGTTTTCCAGTAGTATCCTGCCCGAATAATCTGCTTGACGAGTGCTTGGTAGCCGACGTGACCACCATAAATTCCTTCGTGTGCCTCTCGGACAACTTCCATTGCTTCATCTTTATCTAAGCATCTGGCATACTCAGAACTGAAACCACGACGGTAGAGAATATTGGCAAGGATGAAATAGCGGACTGACATGCATTGAATTGCACGATGCTCCCTTCTTGGCATGCCTGGTGGGAATTCACCAGTTTCGATAAAGCTTTTGATATCTTGGTACCAAGGCTTTTCTTTCTGGGTGGCTGTGAACACCCCAAATTTTTCAAAATCTTTTAAATATTCCCTTTTTGCCCTTGATATCATTTCCTAAGCAATTAAGTCACTTTTTAAATATAAATTCCAATACATTTCTCAAGTTTTACTGTCTGACTTGGTTTCGGATCTGGACACATTGTCCAGATCCAAATTTGAATCTCATTATCCAAATTTTAAATTAAAAATTATAGAAAATACCAAAAACAGTTTTAAATAGCTCGGACAGTCCATCCGACATCCGTTTGGATCCATCACGTTGTATTTCTCGATTCGGGTATCAAAACTCGAACATTTTCTCAAAACCTGGGTCCAAACCCCTTTTTCTGAAGAATTTTCCCCAAAATGGCCCGAAATTCTCGGGAAAACATTTTTTTTTTTAAATATTTCTCAGAAAAATATAAGAATTTAGTGTTTAAACTTTGTTTTCATAAAATCTTAGTTTTCTATTTACAAAAATACAAAAAAAATTGGAAAAACGACACAAAAATCAAAAAAATGGGAAAAATATAAGGAAAGCAAATGCTTTTTAAGAATGGAACTTTGCTAACCACCTCTCTTTAAACCTCTTTTTGAAAATAAAAACCATTTTTTTAGAAAAACCTAAAAGGGAGTCCCCTGTAGGGAATTTTAGAAAATTTACAAACGGCCACTCCCGTTCGCACCCTCCATCGCCTCTCTCCCGTCGGATGACCCTCCATCTCCAACAGCTCGTTTCTGGAATTCTCCTCTTCGTCTTTAAAAGGAGATCACACAGGAGTCTTCAAGCCATCCAGCTTCACCCTCCCACCTTCTCCATTACGATCCGTCTTCACCCCTCCTGGTTCGCCCATTGCCCTCTGATCTATCTTCATCCTCTCACCTTCTCTCTCACGATCGATCTCCTACCTCTCCATAGACATCCCCCTATTCCTTCAGTATCCATTTTTTATCGAGTGTCAAAATTTCCAAGGATCGACTTTTCCTTTTCACTTTGGTTTCCTCCTTCCTTCCTAAATTTTATCCTCTGCAAGAAGCCGTGTAAAAGGAGCATCACTTTGCAGCAACATACAAGAGCTACACTTCCTTCCCTTCAGTCGAAGCTTGGTCACGGTAAGTATCCTGCTTCCTCTGTGATCTTTTCTTGAAATATCTAATAACCACTTTCTTTTTCGTTTAACCTCATCAAGGCACTCCTGAGGGGTTGATTTTGCCTGTGCAAGCATCAACCCATCTTTGTGCTATAGAAAAGGGAACAATCATGTTCCGACAAGTTGTGCGTTCGATTTATTCTGTTGATTTGCAATTTCATTCATTTTTTTTTACTTAGATTAGTATTTGATTTAGCGGTGGATCTGCAAGCTCTCCAGCTCCAGATCTGCTCTAAAATCATATCCAATGATGTTAATACCTTCTGAATTTTATGCATTCTCAATAATCTTTATGCATTTAGGGATCTATATTTCTTTCTTTTCCTTTATTTCATCCTCTGCTCCTCTGAGTTTTTATTTCCCTGAGATTGGGCTTCTGCAACTTGTGACTGAAAGAAGTCAGTCGTTCTGATAATGCCATATATTATGATTTTACTATCTCTATTAGATCCATACCTTACTTTGTATCCTGCTTTCATTATGGATCCACTGATCTTTGTTTTGCTCTGATCGTCGTTTCCCCTTTTTTTTTTTTTCTTTTTTTTTTGTGTGGTTCGATCCATGTGAATAATGTATGCCCTGTTCCTTAGCAAGTACACGATCCATCAGATCCTTGATTTAAATGTTCTTTTGTGTCATCGTGAATGGGTTATTAGAAATGTTGGAAAGACTCTAAAATCATCTTCTGTTGATGATTTAAAGCCTCTTTACTCCGCTTGATTTCCTCTTTTAGCAATTGTATACATCATTATATTCAAGTTAATGCTTTATAGATACCTTATTCATTTCATTTCCTCAATTTTTCAATCTATAGCATATGCGTGTCTTGTTCTGTGTGGAGTTATCTGTCGTTTTATTTTGATTCACGGCATATTCATTTTGCTGTGTATTTTCAACACTTTAAGCACACAGCTCCAGCATAACTAGGAGTGGAAGACGTTGCCCTGTTGTATGTTCTATTTTGCTCTTATGGAATTGCTATGCCAACTTCTGAATGTTCCCACCATTTTTTTTTTAGTATGAAGATGGGATATATTGACATGCGTGTTGAAGTGATATGTCTCAATTCGCTAAAAAACTAATTATCACTGTGAAAATACTGGGTTTACTATGAAAATACATGGGTTAAAAGATCAATCTCAGGATGTCCATTTTGCCACTGTAAAATTCTGTCTTAACTGGTTAATGAAGCATGTAGTCTGAAGTGCATTGTCATAATGATAAAGGATAGAAGTTCCTCAGTATCCATGCTCAAACCGGTGCGTGTTTCACCCAAATTCCCCTCATATGTCTGCTGGTAAGATCATCTCTGCATATTACTTTCATCCTCATTTTCCGTGTTGGCATATGCATTCATTCCATTGGATATATCCCCTGCAGTTGAGTTAACTGCTGATAGCGTTTCATTAGTTAATGAAACGTTTTGGCTAGGTAGTGTTTCCACAAATAAAGGTCGGTAAATAGCAGCATGCTATTACCTAAACTTACACAGAACACCATGGTGCACTACTGTGTGTTATCCATCCAGGCAAGGGAGCTATTGGTATGTGTTTCCAATAGCCAAGGCATGCTCCAAAAGAGGGTGTTATTTCATCCAAGATGGTAAGTCCGCCACAAGGTGCACACAACGAGACAACAAAGGTTACATAAGCTGGATGTCTCATCATATGCTGTAAATGATGGAAGTTTTCTCTGTTGGTTCACTGGACCTAGCTAATATTGAATGGTAGGTCAATTGGAATCACTTTTCTTTGTCAAGTTTGAGCATGTATTCACATTTGGGGGCCCCCGCAATGCCCCGTTCTCCAAGAAGATGATGAGCCTTGGCAACTTGATATGTCAGAGTTGTGCTCTAATGATGGCTTCCCCATGATATATTGAGTGATTGTTCTGAAAATGCTTCAGAACGACATTCCCAAATCAGGTATAAAGCAATGAAATTTTTAATAGTTTTGTCCAAAACTACCTCCAATTTCATACTCTCTCTAAGCATGGTCACACCAGTTTGATATTTATATTTTCCCTGCTTTCAGTACCATGCATTCAATATCATATATATCCTGTAGTGTTGATATGCCCTGCACCTGTACATTGTTCATCTTCACTGTTGTCACCAATACATTCATCTCTCCTGTTGTAATCGCGCCACTTACCCTCATTCCCTTCAGCATGCATATAATCTGCCAACCTCACTTACATCACACCTCCACCATTGCATCACATACTTGATTCACCGTACCTTCTAAAGCCTGCAATACCTAAAACATTCTACAGTTAACCTACAACTTCTTCAATACCCTTGCTTTCGTTTCCAATCCTTGGTATCTATTCCCACCTAACCATTCACAACAATGTTTTGTATTGCTGTAAACACCTACAGCAATACTTTACATTGTTACAGTCACTTGTCAACAACGCCTGTAACCAATCCCAAAAATATATGCCCTCCCCCCTGCACCTTCATTATCTCGGTACCACCTATCTTGCAGCATATCTGCTACCCTTATTTCAGCTTCAAACCCTGCATGACATGTTACCCTGCACTACTCAATAGTGTAAGCCGCGGCAGCACCTTGCTGCGCCCGCCCCTGTACCCCACCTATGTTATGCCCCATATACAACAGTCTGGTAATCACTGTAGCAGAATAGTACCCCTCCATAGGTCCTACATTAGCTCCCGCACCTTCATATCACCTGTCATACATAGCACTTTTGCTATTACAACTCTTCTTCTCTTCTAGCTAGCATTTACATTTTCTGTTGCCGGGTTTATAGATCCATCCTTCTCATTATATGCCTTTATTTCATTACACCTATCTACACATCTGCTAAACTCCTTTTTTTATTGCAATCACATTCAAAATGCTGATTGCAAAACAAGGTTATCTTCATCGGTTGGCACTCCACTACCTGCCAAGTTGGTACTTGTATACCCCCCCTTCAGCCCATCTTCATTCCAGCCACCATTGTACCCTGTTAGTATTTAGTGAATGTTTGCTCCACCAACATACTTTGTTGACATCTGCTGAAAGCTATCACACAGAGATATGTTGTTTACTGACTGTAAATTCAAAATGCATCATTCATACAACATCCACTGCGGTGCCTTCCTTTACATCTACTAGATTATCTCTCATCCACCTATATTGAGTTTATGTCACTTGTAACATGTCTCTCTCTCTCTCTCTCTCTATATATATATATATACACATATATATATATGCATATATATATACATATATACGTATGAATATATATACATACGTGTATATAGGCGCATATGTAGATATATATATTCGCATATATGTGTATATCGGCATGTAGGTATGTATGTCATCCTCCACTCTTTTCATCATTTATATCTTAGTATATGAACATTTTTTTTAGATATCCATGTGATATATGCCACTCTCCTTCTATTTTTTCATATTAACCCAGTTGTTTTGCAGGAAATATGTGGAAGATATCATTACTTGAAGTTGTAAAAATCTTCATATTTTGTAATAGTTAGATCTTAATGAAAATTTACATTTCCTGCTTTAGATAGAATGAATGAGCATTGTAGATATCATGAATTACTTGTTCTTCATGCATTTTTCCTTTATTTCTCAAAATCTCACAATGGTGAAACACGAATGGCACGTGCACCATTTCGTAAGAGATAAATTAATCCTAAGTTGATGATCCATATCAATGGCCATAGCCAGGGTATGGACAAAACTTAGGATTTTTAACTTTTACGAAATAACACTGGATCCACACTGGATCCGCCTTCCAAAAATCATCATATTTTCAAATATTTCCTTCTTTTATTAGAATTTAACTTAAAATTAATTCAAAATATATACCAATGGCCATAGTCAGGGTATATTGAGAGTTAATTTCACTTTAAATTCTATAAAAGCACCAAATGTGTTTCATTCTTCACCTGAATTTGAATATAGATTATTATATAATACATCCAATGACCATAGTCAAGGATGTATTATATCTTCAATCTTATTTTAATTCATCCAAAGAATGAAATAGCTTTTCAAAATCCAATTTCAAATTCTTTAAATTCATTCATCACTTAGGATAGAACTGCATCATATTTTCAAAATTCCTTTTTCAAAACTCCAAGTGATGTAAATATCTTCTTCAATCAATCTTCAATCCTATTCATCTTTTTCAATTCTATTTCATTTTCCATCTCAGAGTCCAATTTAACTTTGAGATTTCAATTTCATTTTATATTCAAAATTTCTAATTCAAATTCATTTTCAAAGTTCAATTTTACTTTGAAATTTCAAATTCATTTTCAAAAGCTCCAATCAAACTCAAAGTTCAATTTAACTTTGAGATTCTTGATCCATTTCAAGCTTCGAATCCCAGGTCTAAATCGACTTTGGGATTCATCTATATATTCAAAATTCAATATATATAAAATTCCTTTTTCCAAATTCAAATCAGACTTAGAAATTCTTGATTCCTCTTCTGAATTTAAATCCAAATCCATTTTAAGATCCAAAATTCAACACTCATATTGGATCTCAGACTTCAGATCCAATTTACTTATAGGATCCAGAACTCAATCACATGTTGGATCTTAGACTTCTGATCCAAATCCATCTTAGGATCCATAACCTAATTTTATCTCGGATCTCAGATCTCAGATCTTAAATCCATCTTTAGATCCAACTCCATTCCCAATTCTAGATTTCAAATCCAATTCCATTTTCAGATCACATCTGAACTCCCTAAATCAATTTCTATTCTTAATCTATTCCAATTTAAAACTTCAAAATCTAAATTCAAAGTATTCATTTCCTTTCCTAAAATCAAATTCAAAGTTCAAAATCCATTTTCTGACTTTGAAACTTCATTTCCTTTCATTTCAAAGCTTCAAGTCATTCTTTCTCATTTATTCTTCCAAAATCCTGATTTACTTCAAAAACTTAGAACTTCTCGGATCTATCTCAAGTTCTAAGTTAGATTAAAACATTTCTTCACTCCTTTACCAAGTTCATCTCAGAATACTTGGAAATTTCTAAATCAATTTTCAAAAGTACATACATCCTTGCATTGCACAAACATGATTCTCTGTGCATTTAGATCTTGTTAGGATAAATTCTTAGACTATATTTAGGCAAAGCAAAAAGGCATAGATCCGATCCTTGGTTCGATTACCCCTGGTAAAGGCGCCAGGAACGGTCGAACCTCGTATCGACGAGCGAATCCCGTCTCTCCATTTTTCCCGCAATATTTTCAAAAACGGAGGCGAGTTAAATTTCTAAATATTTTTCAAATGAAGGTCAAGTGAAAACCCGCAAAAGAGTTCCTCCTCTTTCTTTCTTTCTTTTTCTCTTCTCTTTCTCTTTTTCTTTCTTTTATTCTTCTCCCTTCAAAAAGGAGAAAAATAGAGGATAGAGAAGGAAGAGAGAGAATATTACGAGAGAAAAATTTTTGCGATGATCACAGTGGCTTGGTTCACTTGTTCAGTTGGAATGTAGGCAGGTTGATCAAGTCTGCCGATCTCGAAGGAACAACAGGATTCACTGTCTTTAAAAAACAAAATAGAGCCTAAGCAGACTAAGCCATCAGCTATGTGATTGTATTCCCTCTTGACATGATTGAGTTGAAATTCTTCAAGGTTGCCTATGAGAGCTAAGGCAATCTTCTGATAAGGGATTAACTTTGAATCCTTAACTTACCATTCAGCATTAACTTGGCTAACAACAAGCAATGAATCGCCAAAGGCATGTACTCTCTTGACATCAAAGTCTTGCAAAATCTTGAGGCCTTGTATTAGAGCTTCATACTCGGCCATGTTATGAGTACATTGAAAATCGAGCTTGAGGAAATAAGGGAGCATCTCTTTTTCAGGAGTGATCAACAAGATCCCAATCCCTATACCAGACATATTCCTAGCCCCATCAAAGAATAGAGTCCAGACTAGAGATTCTTGGATGTTACATATGCGATCGTCGGGAAAATCGTCTTCTGCCTTGATCTCTTCTGTCAACGGGAAATCTGCCAACTGATTTGCGATGGACTGACCCTTGACGGATTTCTGAGAAACGTACTCCAAATCATACTGCATCAGGAGGACTTGCCATTTTGCAATCCGTCCGGTAAGGAAAGGCTGCTCAAGGATGTATTTGAGAGGGTTAAGTCTCGACAGGATTTTGATTTCTGACGCCATTAGATAATGTCTCAGCTTCTGACACATCCACACTAAGGCTAGACATGTCTTTTCCATCTAAGAATATCTCTTCTCGTAATCGATGAAAGTCTTGCTGATGTAGTAGATGGCATGCTCTATCCGGCTGCCTTCCTCATACTGTGCAAGAAATCTGCCACAAGCATTGTGGTTGACAGAAATATACAGGAGCAGCGGCTTTCCAAGTTCTGGTGGCTTCAGAACAGGTGGATTGAGGAGGTACTGCTTGATGCGCTCAAATGAGAGCTGACATTCTGGTCCCCACTCGAATTTCACTTCTTTTCTTAATAAGTGATTGAAGGGCTCGCATCTCATGGCCAAATTGGAGATGAAGCGCTGTATAGACTGAATGCGACCTTGAAGGCTTCGCAGTTCTTTGAGATTGGTAGGAGGCGGCATATTAATGATCGCCTTCGCCTTGGCCGGATCCACCTCTATGCCTTTCTTGCTGATCATGTAGCCAAGTAACTTGCCTGACTCTACTCCGAAGACACATTTATGCGGATTGAGTCGCAACTTGTAGAGGATAAGTCTTTCAAAGACTTGGCCGAGAGCATCAAGATGATCCTCTCCTTCTTTAGATTTGACCAGGATGTCATCTACATAGGCATCCATGTTCTTGTGAATCTGATCATGAAAGATCACTGCCATAGCCCTCTGATAGGTTGCCCCGGCATTCTTGAGTCCAAACGGCATGACTGTATAGCAAAAGGTACCCCAAGGCGTGGTAAAGGAAGTTTTGGATTGGTCACGAGTGGCCAACTTGATCTGATTATAGCCTGAGTATCCATCCATAAAGGATTACATGGCATGGCCTGCCGTGCTATCGATCAGAAGATCGATGTTGGGGAGTGGATAATCATCTTTCGGGGTTGCTTTGTTCAGATCTCTGAAATCGATGCAGATTCGAACTTTGCCATTCTTTTTGGGAACCGCCACGATGTTCGCCAACCAATCTGGGTACTCAATAGTCCGAATGAATCCTGCCTTTAACAATTCTTCAAGTCCTTCTTTGACTTGCGGTGCCACTCGAGGATCCATTTTTCTTAGTTTCTGCTTGATTGGTTTGCAATCCGGCTTCAACATAAGGCGATGCTCGACTAACTTGGAGTCTAAACCTGGCATATCTTCATAAGTCCAAGCGAAGACTTCCTGATGCTGTTTGAGGAAGTAGATGAGCTTTTCCTTCTCATCTAAACTTAGACTGGAACCAATTTTGAGGATTTTTGGATCGTCTTCCGAACCAATATTGACATCCTCTGTTGGATCTTGAACCAACGACGATGGTTCATCCTGCTTTTGAATGTTGGCAAATCTTGAATTGTCGAGTCGAATTCTGCCGACTCTTCAATCTGCTCTGTCATTTTGCTGACTTCTGTTCCTGCCTTCACCTTGCATGTTCTGGCCGGTTTATTTTGAAAAAGGTTGGTATTGATAACGAGCTTTTTGAACGATTTAGGAGCCATGATCCCGGCAATCCTGAAAGCGAAAAGGAGGCCTTTGAGAAAAAGGTAAAATGTTCGAAAAATAGCCTTTTGTACAGAAACGGAGAATGACAACATAGACAAAAATATAAGCAAAGAATTCGTGTACACCAAGATGAATAGAGCAAACAAACTTTTCATTGATTTAAGTAAACTTTGATATTTACAAGTGATTGTTTGAAGAAAAGAAAGGAGTTGGGGCGGATCTTGCCCTTACAAGATGACAGAAAGGAAAGAAAACAGAAAACACTGGCATTGCCTTCATCGCCGGGCTCCCTTGACGAAGATGGTCTTTCTTCCTGATGACTGACCTGTGAAACCCAAGCCTGTGCCGGTGACATGCTGAGCGGGGACGATCGGCTCCAAGATGCCATCTTCATTTCTGCCCAAACCGCTGAAGGGTTGGTAACCGTGATTCATTAGGAGATCAAATCCTTTCCTTGTTTTTGAGAACTGAGGAAAAAGCGGGTGATCTTTGAATGAAGTACAATCGAGGCGTCCTCCTAGCTTGAAGAAGCGAGGTCCCTGCCACTGAACAACTGCGGTAACATTTTCTGTTGGCTAGACCTCTTTCAGATTTAACATATCCAGACTTTCACTTAGATCAATTTCTTCGGCTTCCCGGATGCTCGGGATGTCGACAGTGAAAGTAGGACAGGGAATCATCGGCTGCAGGAGTCGTTCTTCCGGATCCTCTCCTAGGACCGTGGTGATCATGCCTCCCTTCAACCATTTGATGCATTGGTGCAAGGTTGCTGGGACAGCATTGGCATTGTGAATCCAAGTGCGCCCAAGCAACATATTGTACGTAGATGGCACATTGACCACATGAAACAGGACCGTATGCACCGAATAGTTGATAAAAATTTCGAGAAATATCTTCCCCTTGGCTGTCTATCCGTGGTTGTCAAAACCATAGATCGTGATCGGATCCGGGGTATATTCATCTTCTTTTAAACCCAAAGCCTTGGCTGTCATCTCTGGACAGATATTTAGGCTGCTGCCCCCGTCGACTAGAACGTGAGGGACTGTCATACCCCTGGTTCGCACCACTATGTAAAGTGCGTTGTTGTGGAACAAATGAGGTTTTGGCAAATCCTCATCAGAAAAGGTGATTGGTGCATTCGTCATGGCCTGATTGACGATTTGAGCCATGTCTTGCGGAGTCGTGCTAGGCTTGACTTTGATCTTTCTGAGCAGATCTTCTAGCACTTGCTGGTGCTCAGGTGAAGCGTGGGTGAGGTCAAAAATAGAAACATTGGATAAAGCAGTGATTGTCTTCTGAACTGACCCTGAAGCTTCTTCCTTCTTCAAAGCTGCCTTGATAAAGCGCTTCGGGATTTTGGGGATTATCTTGGCAGTTTCTGCTGCTGCCTTTGTTGGTTTACTAGAAAATGCGGTGACATCCGCCCTCTTGACGGAAGACTGTGCTTGGCGGAGGACTAGGACCTGATGTTGATCCTGAATGTCCTGCCTAGAACATGGCTGTATACTGCCTTGCAGAGAGAATACCTGCTCTGTAACGACTGAAGCTGAATGTTTAGGAAATGGTTTGGACAAGATTTCTGGTTGCTGCTCATCCTCGTCCTCAATTAGCATGTTTTTGTCAATACAATCCTGAATGATGTTTTTGAGGACAAAATAGTGTTCGTTGTCGTGTCCGACAGTTCGATGGAACTTGCATAATTTATCAGTCCATTTACCCATAGCGACGGGAGGATCTGCCACCTTGGGGAGTTTGATCATTCCTTTCGACATCATATATTCCAAGATGTCTTCGCGGGACTGCTCTAAAGCTGAAAATTCCCGATCATAACTCCACCCTTCGTGTTTCGGCTTCTCTAACTGCTTTACTTCTGGCTGAGGTACTGATTGGACAGGTTGTGGCTTTACAAATTTTCCCTTTTGGGCTGCAGAGTTTGCTCTTTCGGCCCTAGGATGCCCTGAGTTCTTGTTGCGGCCCTTCTTGTTCTTCTTTCTGCCGGAACCACTGCTGCCCTGATCTGTCAATCCTGCGGCATAGGCGACGTGCGCCTTTTTCTTTTGGTCAGGATTTCCTCTGACAAAAGGATATCCTTCGTATAGACCATTGTCTAGGCCAGTCTCGAGCCACTCGGCTCTCTCAATCAATTTGATGAATGACTTGGCAGGCGAAGTGGAAATGAGGTTCCTCAGAGGCTGGGCGAAATTATTCAGAATAATCTGCAGGGCGTGCTCCTCTGGGATGGGAACCTTCATTCTGTTACAGGTGCTCCTCCACCTGTGGATGAACTCGCTGGCTTTCTCATTCTCCATCTATTTTAAATTATACAGATGATTGAGGGTTGGTGAGGCTTCGACGTTAAACATGAAGCGCTCAATGAACAAGTTCACGACCTTATCGAACTCTCGTAGTTCGATAGGATTAATGTGGTCTGCATACCACCTGGCTGCTACTCCTTCTAAGCTGCGAGGAAAGCAGATGAATAATGCCTGGTTGTCTTTCCTGAAACGGCCGTATTCAGCATAAAAGGTGGCCAAATGAGCCTTAGGGTTGGTAGTTCCGTCAAATTTAAGGAACTTACGGGGGAGATTCTCTAGATTGTCATCCCCGTCCAGACCATGATAAAAATCTTCACCGGAGTAGGTCTGCTTGCCCTTGCTTTTAGCCTGGATATCTTTGATAGCCCGATTCATTTCTTTCATCTGCTCTTGCATTGGGTCATTAACGGGAATAGGCTTATTGATTGATTCGGGCTCTGCAGCGGTTTTTACAAACTGCGATGGAGGATTCTGATAAACAAACTACTCTTCCTCTTCCGATTCATCTTCTACTGATTCCGCTTCTTCAGAAGTGGTGTCAGGCTGTACTTTCTTTCTAACAATCCTGACTGGTTTCTTTACAGCCTTCTTCTTTGGCTTGCTTTTTGGAGCAACTTCTTTCTGACTAGCTTCGGCCTGCTCAGCCATCATTTTGGTCATCATTCTTTTGAACAGATTATACATGGCTGGATCTATATCATCTGCTTGATTCTGATTCTGTCCCCTGACTGATTTGGGGGAATCCATCCCTCTGGCCTCACTGTCGCTGTGTTGAGGAACTGTTTCTTTTTCTGCCCTTGTTACAACCATTTTGCCAATGCTAGTGATTTCCTGTGAAGGTGAAAGGAATGATTAGGGTTTGAAGAAAATTTTTGAAAATGCGATTTTTTTTAGGAAAAAACATGAAAGAAGGAATTGATAGACAATTTAGATAAGTTATCCCATCACCAGGGATTGGGTTACCACAAAATTTTTGCAATGATTGTGTCACCTTTTATGGCAACAAAAGGCGCCTTATGACCTAGGCGAGGTCGTCTATCATTACGAGAGATAATCGAAGGAAGAATATACAAAATGGGTCTCATCACTGGGGATGATTTCGTAACTACATGAAAAAAAATAAGATTTGATCATAGAAAGCTTTTTATCAGAACAAAGGTTTTGCATTTTCATTAATGACAAAATCTAAATACAAAGAGAAGGTGGGCAGACAGTTTGCCACCATTCTCGATACTCTGATGATACATTAGGACCAGGAAATATAGACAAAGGAATAAAAGAGTCCCAAGTGTATTTAGCGACGTGGTATGCTCCAGACCACTGATCCGACCGTAGATCGAACTCTGGCATGCGGCCTGTCGGGAAGCGAGTGTTGACACGAACCTGCCACTGTGAAAACTGTCTGAGACACCTCTCTGGCTGATAGTCTACGCAGAAGAAAGGGCCGAGCAATCTGTAGCGCTTGTCACGAGCATAGGTGTACCGAGGAACGGTCTCTCTTCTGTCGAAGAAATCCCAAACAATTTCCTCCTGATGCAGCTTCTCGATCAAAGTTCGGCACTGAATGGCTGACTTCGGTTGTTTGTTGCTGAATCTGAAAGAACTGGCTTTTGACGGTACATGTCGCAGGAACCACGACTGCAAGGCATACGTGCATCCTTCCACCAAAATGGTTTCTCCGAGGGCAAAACGAGCCAAACCTCTGTAGAGAAAAGCCAGAGCCGCCATGGATATTGAAAGCTGACGGGTCTGCTTGCTTCCCCATCTTCGAAAAAGTTGGGCGACTCTGATATCGATGAAATTCTGACCATCCTGAAAGAATGCTAATCCTACTGTGCATAGGACCATGGCATGCTGAATTCTTTCTTTCGCTGCTCGAGACAAGGTATCGACTTCTTCATAGGCTCCATACTTATTGTAGAGTTCGAACAGATCGATGTACTGACTTCCGTTGATCTCTGCGAGAGGCCAGGATCTGCTCCCTGTAGCTCTGGCCAATGCTTCTCGAACATCTACCCCTTTGACATTGATCAAGAATTGTTGCTCGACCGGATCATCTGGCTGACCAGCTGGTTCTGGCAATCCCATGATATCACTGAACTCATCCATTAGCAAAGTCATCGCTCCCCATGGAAACCAAAACGTGCAGGTACGCGGATTCTACCGCTCTGCCATAGCTTGAATCAGACTGCCGTTGATGGTTCGCTTGCCAACTGCCGATGCCATCTCCAATCCACAATCATCCAAGTGGTCTGGGAACATACGCGAGAAGGCGGTGAACCAAGAATAGTACCATCGAGGGAAGAAGGTACGAGACTGGATGACCCGATGATCTGGGGTTCCATCCTTTATTTGATAGAAGACATGATCCCAAGGAAAGATAGCATCGGGAGATTCGGATGCCATCGGAATGATACTGAGGCAAAAAGAGGAAGAGAATCAGATAGAATGCAGGACTTACGGACAGATTTTGATGAAAGAAGAGGATAGACACAACTCCTGGAAATTTTTGAAAGACAAAGGGGCTTAAAAAAAGACTTTCCAGGGCTTTTAAAAAAATTTTTGACACACAAAAAAGAGAAAAGAATGTAGGTAAAGGAAAAATATACACCAGGTGTTTTTGAAAAATATAGGAAGTTTTGAAGAGTACACCCAGGGTTTTTAAAAGAGGTTGATATATATAGGAGAACACAAGGAAAACATCGCATAATCATAGCTGCACAAACAAGGATGTGCACACAGCACTCCCTAAGGGCTGACTCTATATGCAATATTTGAAATAGCTTGTAGGACCTTAATCCTAACTCTATGGTTCAGATCATCTGATTCCAATCAAGGTATGCCGATATACTCAAGCCGAAGCTCGAAGTACGTGGCATATAAGATATTTCTCTGGTTCTAAGGTAAGGGCTTCCCAACATCCTTGAGCACCTACCGATATACCTCGGACTATGGCCCTTAGGTACGTGGTAGGGGGGCGCGAACCCAAATAAGTGGTCCAGTTGTGAGGCTCTCTCCCGAACTATGGTTCAGTGAGACAGCCTAGCAACGTGAATACCGGGACAATATAGGTAGGGATGTTTTCAAAATATGATCAACATGCAATAAAATCAGAAGGCTCTAATGCAAGTCCTAAAGAGATAGATTTAAATAAAGAGAAGCATACACTTGCATACATTGTTTTGCATTCAATCCCTAAAATTTGAGGAGAGTTGTATTTAAGACCTAAGTCTAATGTGAACATGGATAATCTCCTCAATATGGTCCTACCAAACCATACTTAGATCTTATATGCACAGGTGTCAGCTTTAGGACATAGTCTAGGCTCCTAAGGTTTGCATGGAAATGAAGCTGACATGGAAGAATAAAGACTTAGAGAATATTAGAGCAAAGCAAAGGCATAATTTGACCAGACGGAGACGGGTCCCATCACGGTCGCCAAATCTGTGGTCATCGCAAAATTTTTCCTCTCGTTGGTTTCTCTCTCTTCCTTTTCTTTTCCTTTTCTAACCTCTATTTTCCTCCTTTTTGAAGGGAGAAGAATAAAAGAAAGAAAAGAGAAAGAGAAGAGAAAAGAAAGAAAGAAATAGAGAAGAGAAACTATTTTGCGTGGTCTCACTTGACCTTAATTTGAAAATATTTAGCAAATAACTCGCCTCCGTTTTTGAAAATATTGCGGGAAAATGGAGAGACGGGATTCGCTCATCGGTACGAGGTTCAACCGTTCCTGGCGCCTTTACCAGGGGTAATCGAACCAAGGATCGAATCTATGCCTTTTGCTTTGCCTAAATATAATCTAAGAATTTAATCTAACTCTAAATGCACAAAGAATCACGCTTGTGCAATGCAAGAATGTATGCTCTTTTGAAAAGAATGTTTTGGAAATTTCCAAGTATTCTGAGATGAACTTGGTAAGGGAATGAAGAAATGTTTGAATTTAACTTAGAACTTGAGATAGATCAGAGAAGTTCTAAGCTTTTGAAGTAAATCAGGATTTTGGAAGAATAAATGAGAAAGAATGACTTGAAGCTTTGAAATGAAAGGAAATGAAGTTTCAAAGTAAAAAATCGACTTTGAATTTGGATTTTGAATTTAGAAAAGGAAATGAATACTTGAGATGGAATGAAATTTGGATTTAGAAGTTTGAAATTTGGAATGGATCTGAGAAATCCGGATGGTATATTAAGAATAGAAATGGATTTAGATTAGATCCGACAATGGAATTGAAATCTAGAATTTGGAATTGGATTTCGGATCCTAAACGGAATGGGATCCGAGATTTGGAGTCCAAGATGGACTTGAGTTCTGGATCCTATAATGGGCTCGGATCTGAAGTCTAAGATCCAAATGTAGAATTGGGTTCTGGATCCTAGAACGGATTCGGATCTGAAGTCTAAGATCCAAAGCAGAGTTGGACTCTGGATCCTAAGATGGATTTGGATCTGAAGTCTGAGATTCAAAAGTGGAACTAGATTCTGGATCCTAAGATGGGTTTTGGATCTGAGACCCAAGATGAAATTGGGTTCTGGATCTATAAGGAAATTGGATCTGAAGTCTAAGATCTGAAGTGAAATTGGAGTCTGGATCCTAAAACGGATTTGGATCTGAAGTCTGTGATCCAATATAGAGTTGGACTCTGGATCCTAAGATGGTTCTGGAGTCTGAGATCCAAAGTAGAACTGGGCTCTGGATCCTAAAGTGGATTTGGATCTGAAGTCTGAGATCCAAAGGTAGAATTGTATTTTAGGAAACTGGATCCAAGTTGATCTAATTTTTAGATTTGAGTTTCCAAACTTGATTTGAGAATTTGAATTTTGAATATGCGAAATGGATTCCAAAAGTCGAATTGGACTTTTGAATTTGAAGCTTGAGTCTGGAATGAATCCAAATTTCCAAATTGGAATTGAATTTGAAAAAAAATGAACTTTAGGAATTGAATCTTGAATATACAAATGAATTTCAAAGTCAAGTTAGACTTTGAAGTTTTGAATTTGAAATTTAGAAGATGAAGAGAATCTCAAAGTTAATTTGAACTTTTGGATTTGATTGGAGTTGAGTGTAAAATGAATTTCAAATTCAATTTGGATCTTGAATTTGAAGTTAGAATCTGAATTTTGGATATAAGCTGATTCTAAAGTTTTTCAAAGTCAAATGGGACCTTGAAATTGAATTCTTGAATCCTTTTGAAAAATAGAGTTGAATTTGAAAATAGGATTTGATGAAGAAAAGAATCACTTGGATTTATGAAAAAAAAGAATTTTAAAAATATGATGCGACTCTATCCTAAATGATGAATGAATTTAAATAATTTGAATTTTTGGATTTTGAAAAGTTATTCTATTCTTTAAATGAATTAAAAGAAGATTGAAGATATAATACATCCTTGACTATGGTCATTGAATGTATTATATAATAATCTATATTTAAATTCAAGAGAAGAATGAAACACATTTGGTGCTTTTATAGAATTTAAAATGAAATTAACTCTCAATATACCCTGACTATGGCCATTGGTATATATTTTGAGTCAATTTTAAGTTAAATTCTAATAAAAGGAGAAAATATTTAAGGAAATATGATGAATTTTGAAAATGGATCCAGTGTGGATCCAGTGTTATTTCCTAAAAGATAAAAATCCTAAGTTTTGTCCACACCCTGACTATGGCCATTGATGTGGATCATTGACTTAGGATCAATTACCTCTTACGAAATGGTGCACGTGCCATTCGTGTTGCCATTTGTGAGAATTTGAGAAATAAAGACAAAAATGCATGAAAACAAGCAATTCATGATATTTACAATGCTCATTCATTCTACCTAAAGCAGAAAAATGTAGATTCTCATTAAAATCTAACTATTACAACACATGAAATTGCAAATACAACTCCTCAAGCAATGACATCCTTTACATAGTTCAGAAGCGTTGCAGATGGCCTGAAGAAAATGATGCCCCTTTTTTATGGAACCAGAGGGGAAATTCACTAGCTTCCCTCTTGCTTGCAGGACCAGATGATCAATGATAATGGATGCGTCGAGAGATGGATTGCCAAGGATCGCCACCGAAAAGATGGAGGCTGCAGGGGGAACTTCCAAACTCGATCAAGGAAGCTCCCTGAGTATTCGCAGATAATGGACCTCGGAGGAGAAGGATGGATGGTTGTTAGCAATGGGTGTTTTTCTCAAAGAAGATGGATGGAAAAGGGAAAACTGATCGATGAAGTTGCTCGGTTAGAATAGATCCTCTTCCCCCAAGAAGTGTCGATCAGAAGGAGTTTTGATGAGAAAACCCGATGAGGTTCGTGGATGATGCCCCCAAGAGGTGGAGGTCTCTCCTTAAAACAAAAGTCGTGGAGGGTTCGAGAAGGGGGGAATCCGTTAGGGATCAATGGAGGAGAGTGGCCTTCAGGTGATCGAGGGCGGAGAGCTCGGTGGTTTGTTGTAGATGGAAGGTGAAGATTGATGTAGCACATGGGGCTGGCGTGGAAAGGAAGAAGGCCTGCGAGACCGTTGAAGATGAACGAAGGAGGCCCCAGGCCATGGCGATCGAAGGTGGCTGAAGAAGAGGGAGGCTGATCCGACGATTGGCAGAAGATGGAATGGTTTGGAGGAGCCGAAAGCCATCGAGCAGGGCAGCTGGGCGATGAGAGGAAGCCAAGTCTTCCGCCTGCGACCCCTTTGCGAAAACCCTAAAAAAGTTTTAACAGGTTTTTTTTTCAGATTTTAACCCGCTTTTTTTCAAAAGAGGGCTCCTTTAAAACCATTTTTTTTCATAAAGTGGTTTCAAAAAAGATTTTTTTTTTTTAGCAAAACCAACTTTAAAAAGCTCAAAACCACTCGTTCTTCACATAGTATTTCCATTTTTTTTTTGGTTTTTTTGATTGTTTTATGTATTTTTTTGTATTTTTGGAATAAAACCTTAGATTTTACGAGGAAACAAAGATTTAAACTAATTTGTTTTTGTATTTTTCTGAGAAATATTTACAAAAGCATTTTTCTGAGAATTTCGGAGAAATTTCTTCAGAAGAATGGGTTTGGACCCAAGTTTTGAGAAAATATTCGAGTTTTAAACCTCGAATTGAGGAATACAACGTGATGGATCCAAACAGATATCAGATGGACTGCCCGAGCTATTTAAAAACTATTTTTGGTATTTTTCTATAATTTAATTTTAAAAATTGGACAACGAGACTCAGATTTGATTTTGATAATGGATTCGTGTCCGAAATCGAGTTAAATATATAAAATGAATTTAATTTTAGCAAACTTGAGAAATAAAATGGGGTTTAGATTTAAAAAGTGACTCACTTGTCCAGAAAAATGAAGATAAAGGGCAAAAAGGGGATATTTACAAACTTTTGAAAAATTTGGGGTGTTCACAGATTGTCCCGCATTTTGAAAAAGAAATTTAATGCCCCAATATAGCAAAAAAGAAGAAGAAAGTATTGAATATCAAAGATATAAAAGAAAGTCGATATTTCATTGATAAGCAAAAGTTGATAATAAAGCTGAATTTTTACAAGTATTTTAACTAAAAGAGTCACAATGATTGGGCTGACTTGCCCCTACAAAGCGACTGACAGAAAGGGATGAAAGCGAAAAACTCTTGGTATTTTTAACTCTCTGAGTAGTATGGAAATGGTTCGGTTGAAACCGCGGGCTGCTCTTCTCCTTCCTCTGGTACCAAAATCTCTTTATCAATGTAATCCTGCACAAGGTTTTTGAGGACGAAGCAGCGCTCCGTGTCATGCCCCCTTGCTCGATGAAACTTGCAAAAGCAATCTTTCCATTTTCCCATGATGACAGGAGGATCAACCTTTCTTGGGAGTTTGATCATGCCTTTTGCAAGCAGGTATTGGAGAACTTTTTTGATCGGCTGACCTAGAGGGGTAAACTGACGATCATGACCCCAACCTTCATGCTTTGCTTTCTTCGGCTTGTTTGACTTCTACCGAGTGCTGACCTCTACTTGGTAGCTGGACCGAGCTTGCATGTTTAGGAGATTTGGACGCCTTTCTTCTTCGATTTTGATAAAGAGATTCTTATCAAGGCAGTCTTAAACTATATTCTTGAAGATGAAGCAATGCTCAGTGTTATGCCCTATTGCTCGGTGGTACCCACAGAATTGGTCTATATATTTTCCCATGATTGTGGAAGGGTTGGCGGCTTTTGGGAGCCTGAGTAATCCGCTAGATAACATGTATTCGAGGATTTTGTCAAGCGGCTCATCTAAAGGAGTAAACTCTCAATCCTTGCTCCAATCCTTACGCTTTGGCTCTTCTTGCTTCTTGCCTTTCTGTTGAGGACTGTATTGAAGAGGTCTATCATGGTTTTCACAATATTTCCCAATCTGGCTTTTATGCTCTCTCAAGTTGCTGCCCTGGTTTCCTTGATTGCTGCTCCTGCTGGCTTTGGAATTTCCTATACTGATATTGCCGTGTTTAGTAATGGGGAAAGTGACGGGTGCCTTTCCTTCTGTGGGAGCTTTTCTGCAATTGGCTTCAGCTTGTTTAGACAATATCTCAACCATCATCTTTTTGAATAATTGGTATATCGCGGGATCGATCTCACTTTTGCTGTCCTGAACTCCCTTTCTGACAGATTTTTGTGAATCCATTCCTTACTCTCTCTGCTTGTAATTGGGATGCTAGAGCAGTGTAATCTCTGAGCTTTGCCTGACTCAACTGATAACGCTGATGCTCTCTGTAGAGCATAAATGGGGTTTTTTAGAAAAGATCTAGGAAGAAAATTTAAATAAGGAGGAAATCATAAAATGAAAACATCCCATTACGAGGGATCGGGTTGTCACCAAAATTCGTGACAACCGCATTATTTTTTTGAAAATAAGATAAACAAATAAGATATGAACAAAGATTAATTTTGGAAAGGACATCTCCTGACAAAAGATGAGGGTAAGGAATGAAATATAGAAAAGAATTTCAAAGTTTAAAATTTTGAAGAATTGCAGACAGGATAAAAAAGAATTAGAAGAAATTAAGAGAAGAAAAGGAAAAGACACCTAGGTTTTAAAACAAGGAGGAAGTTTTGAATAATATATACCCAGGGTTTTGGAAAACATAGGGAATATCATACAATCATAGATATGCCAACAAGGATGCACAAACAGCAATCCCTAGAGGTTGACTCTAAATGCAATATTTTGAAATGGCTTGTAGGACCTTAATCCTAACTCTAGGGTTTAAATCATCTGATTCCAATCAAGATATGCCGATATACTCAAGCCGAAGCTCAAAGTACGTGGCATAGAAATATTTCTCAGGTTCTAAAGTAATGGCTTCCCAACATCCTTGAGCACCTATCGATATACCTCAGACTATGGCCCTTAGGTACGTGGTAGGGGGGCGCGAACCCAAATAAGTGGTCCAGTTGTGAGGCTCTCTCCCAAACTATGGTTCAGTGAGACAGCCCAGCAACGTGAACACCGGGACAATATAGGTAAGGAGGTTTTCAAAATATGTGCAACATGCAAGAAATCAGATGTCTCTAATGCAAGTCCTAAAGAGATAGATTAAAATGAAGAGAAGCATACACTTGCATACATTGTTTTGCATTCAATCCCTAAAATTGAGGAGAGTTGTATTTAAGACCTAAGTCTAATGTGAGCATGGAATAATCTCCTCAATATGGTCCTACCAAACCATACTTAAATCCTATATGCACTGATGTCAGCTTTGGACAAAATCTAGGCCCCTAAGGTTTGCATGGAAATGAAGCTGACATATATAGAATAAAGACTTAGATAATATCAAAGCAAAGTAAAAAGGCATACATTCGACCGGACGGAGACGAGTCCCATCTCGGTCGCCAAAACTGTGATCATCACAAAATTTTTCCTCTCGTAATATTCCCTCTCTTCCTTCTTTGTTCCTTTCTAACCTCTATTTTCCTCCTTTTTTGAAGGGAGGAAAAAATAAAAGAGAGAAAAGAAGAGAGAAGAGAAAAGAAAGAAGAGAAGAGAAGAGGAATTCTTTTGCGGGTTTCACTTGACCTTAATTTTGAAAATATTTGAAATAACTCGCCTCCATTTTTTAAAATATTTGTGGGAAAACTGGGAGACGGGATCCGCTCGTCGATACGAGGTTCGACCGTTCCTGGCGCCTTTACCAGGGGTAATCGAACCAAGGGTCGAATTTATGCCTTTTGTTTTGCTAAGAATTTATCTAAGTCTAGGTGCACAAAGAATCATGCTTGTGCGAAATGCAAAGATGTATGCTCTTTTTTAAATATTTTAAAGAATTCCCAAGTATTTCTGAGATGAATCTGATAAAGTGAAGAAATGATTTCTAACTTAGAACTTAAGATTAAAGTTCTAAGTTTTTCAGAATAATCAAGAGCTTGGAAATAAAATCTGGGTTTGGAAAATGATTTTGAAGTTTTGAGATAAAAGAAGAAGAAAGGATTTTTCAAAGTCATAAATGGACTTCGAATCAGAATAGAAATGAAAATGGAATTGAATTCTAACTTTGAAGTTCGAAATCAGAAAGAAAGATAGAATTGGGAAATCTGAATAAAATTGAGAAATGAAATTGATTTAAAAGTTGGAATTTCAAGATGGAATTTGAATCTGAAATTCTGAATGGAATTGGATTTTAAGAATTGGAGATCTGAGATGAAATTGGATCTGAAATTTTGAATGGAATTGGATTCAAGTATTGGAATCTAAGATGAATTTGGGGTCTGATGTTTTGAATGACATTGGATTCAAGATTTGGGATCCAAGATGAAATTTGGACCTGAAGTCAGAGATCCAAAGTAAAGTTGAATTCTGGGTCCTAAATGGATTTCGGATCTTTAATTTGAGATCTAAGATGAAGTTGGATTTTTGGATCCTATAACGGAATTGGATCTGAAGTCTAAGATCCAAAGTAGAATGGGGATCTAGATCCTAAGTGGAATTTGGATTTTGGAATTTTGAATGAAATTGGATTCACGATTTGGAATCCAAGAAGGTATTTAGATCTAAAATCTGAGATCCAAGATAGGGTTGGAAGATGGAGTTGGATCTGAAGTCTGAGATCCAAAGTAGAATTGGATTCTAGATCCTAGAATGGATTTGGATCTAAAGTCTGAGATCCAAAATAGAACTGGATTTTGGATCCTAAAATGGATTTTGGATCCTAAAATGGATTTTGGATCTGAATCTGAGATCCGAGGTAGAATAGGTTCCTGGATCCTAGAATGGAATTCGGATCTGAAGTCTAAGATCCAAAGTAGAATTGGATTCAGGATCCTAGAATGGATCTGAAGTCTGAGATCCAAAGGGAAATTGAATTCTGGATCCTAGAATAGAATTGGATCTCAGGTCTAAGATCCAAAGGGGAAGTTGGATTCATACTTGGAAATCTGGATCCAAGTTGAGATTTAACTTTGGATTTGGGCTTTTGAAAGTCCAACTGGGACTTTTGAATTTATGGATCTGGGTTTTGAAAAACCCAGATTGAATTTAAAATTTAAGAAAGGTCAAGTTTTTGAGAATCAATCTCAAACTGTGGTTTTTGAATAGATAGGAAGATGAACTCGATTTTGAGACTGAATCAAGAATTTCAAAGTTGTAAATGGAACTTTGAAATTGAATTTTGAATTGAATTTGATTTTTGGAGTTTTAAAATTGATTTGAGAATTTGAACTATAAATGAATTTCAAAGTCAAATTCGGACTTTGAATTTGGAGTTTGAATCTGGAATGAATCAAGAATATAAAGATTGAATTTTGAAATTTTAAAGTCAAATTGGACTTTGAATTTGGAATTTAAATCTTTGAAATAAGATAGAAGGATGAATTAAACTATAGACTGAAGAAAGATATTTGAGATCACTTGGGTTTTTGAAAGAGAATTTTGAAAAATATGATGCAATTCTTCCCTAAATGATGAAATGAATTTAAAAATTTTGAATTTTGAATTTGAAAAGCTATTCCATTCTTTAAATGAATAAAAAAATGAAGTTGAAGACATAATACATCCCTGACTATGGTCATTGAATGTATTATGTAATAACTACATTTAAATTCAAGTGAAGAATAAAATATATTTTTTTGTGCTTTTATGGAATTTAAAATGAGATTAACTCTCAATATACCCTGACTATGGCCATTGGTATATATTTTGAGTTAATTTTAAGTTAAATTCTGATAAAAGAAGAAAATATTCAAGGAAAATATGATGAATTTTGAAAATGGATCCAGTGTGGATCCAGTGCTATTTTGTAAAAGATAAACATGCTAAGTTTTGTCCACACCCTGACTATGGCCATTGATGTGGATCATCAACTTAGTATCAATTACCTCTTACGAAATGGTGCACGTGCCATTCGTGTTTCACCATTATGAGAATTTGAGAAATAAAGGAAAAATGCATGAGAACAAGCAATTTATAATGTTTACAATGCTCATCCATGCTACCTAAAACAGGAAATATAAATTCTCATTTGAATCTAGCTATTACAACATATAAAATTGAATTTACAACTCCCGACGATGAGATTTTCCATATATTCTCTGCAAAACATCATAGTTAGTATGGAAGCAAAAGAGAATTGTACATTTCAAATAGGCCAGATGTGAGGTGTTTATATGCCAAAATATTTATGATGGAAAAAGTAGAAAATGATATATATCTGTATACATACCTATGTATAGATACATATATGCATATATATATACATACAGGCATATATATACATATATATATGTCATATATCATTCTTTATGAAACAAGAAAGATGAGAATTGGGGGTTCTTGATGGATAGGAAGATGCTGGAGCAAAAAAAAGAAATACGACAGATGGTACCAGATTAAAAGAGGGATGCCTGTATAAAATGGTCTAAAGACAAGTCATGTGATTAATGCAACTAAATAACAGATAGTATCTCAAATACAGTCACGCTATAACATACAGTCTGATGCTAAGATGCTGATGTATGCCATTTTACATTAACTGCTAACACACCTATACAGCTTGTATTATTTCCTAGACTAGCTAATCCTAGCGTAGACTAATTGTTATTTTGACCTTAATGAGCAATGCATGTTGACCAATACTAGTTTGCTTACTTGCTGGCACACTATCCACACCGGGTTACTGCCACACTCTTACTGCCCAATCGAATTCACTATGCTAACACATGATATCTCATATCTTCTATTTACAGATTAACACATGCTGTTAAAAAAAAGACTGAAATGCAAACTAATGTAATTTTACATATAGGAATACCAATTGACTACTAACATGTACCAACACATTTTACCTAGATTGATTCCCTTACGTAGTGCTAACGCACTCTGCTGACACAGTTTATCATGCTAATATTCACACTAGCTGTTAAAGACCACCTTCTATGCTAACTTTTAATATTCAACACTAACCTACCCATTTTGCCTATGCATACAGACCATTCAGTTACAGTAATCAAATTCCTCTTTCAAGCTCAAAGGTAATATGATACAGCCCATATGTAAAACTTTAGAGGAAAAGGAAGATTTAAACATCAAGACACATGAATAACACATTGGAATTTTGTTGTAGAACTCAGATACGGCTACTTTCGGTAGCAACTATTGATGATTGCCAAGTACACCCCTTTCAGAGAAAATCCATACCCATTATCAGGTCCATTCTTAGAAGGCAATAGTCATTGATGGCATCGGATCATAAAATCGTTACTGAGTTCCTGCAACCGGAGTGCTTCGGCCCCTGATTAAAATAGGAATGTGGTTCCATATCAAAACATTGCCATACGTCCATTTATCGATCCATGTGATCGATTTTAATAACATTCAATAATTACTAAAATTTTGCAGCAACATTCAATATATTTCGCATGATTGCAACGATCAATCATAAGTCAAAAATTTATTCAGATGATACTAAACACTATGCTCATTAGATCTTCAGTTATTGAAACTATCAAACATACAAAGATAAAAATAACAAAAGGAAAATTGGAAGGCATGCATGCATCATAGGGTGTTGTAGTGGGTGTTATGAAATGTGTAACAGTGAAGATATAAAGGGGAGCACATTATGGAAAGGCTGGGAATATGAGGGTTCTGCAAATGGATACTGTGCAAGGTGAGTGAAGTGTTCATTAGAGCCTAAGGTACCTTAATTAAGCCATGTTGGTCCTAAGATTTTAATGCTCTAATGCCAACGTTACTGTAAGCTGGTAATCAGAGAGACAATTCCTTGAAAAACAACTGTATAATTCTCTGATCCTGTAACTAAGAACAGTTCACCGGAACAACAAACATGAACCTGAAGAGGATCGAATCTTGTGATTCAAAATCGCACAGCTAGACTTTATCATTCAAGTCATTGAGCAATGAATATCTTCTGAATCCGATTTAACATCTGCCTGTTCCATTTGTTTCAGAACCATCTAATATTTCTCTCTCCAAGACATCCTCCCATGATGGAATTATACATGCCTGCAGTTGGCATGATTTTCTTCTCATCTAGACTGGCCAGTAACTGGTATGCCTCTTTGAAATCTTCCATTTTGATAGGAAAATTTATCATGTCTTTGTAGGTCTCATAAATAGGCTTTAAATCAAGACGATACATTCATGGACCAGATCAAAGTCACAGATCAAGTATCAGAACAAAAAAAATGAGTGAAGAACAACAATAACAAAACAAAAAGAAAAGAACTAAAATGCAAAAGGTATGGTGCTGATAAAAATCTATCTTTCATTTACCTGATTAACCGAAAATCCAACACTATCCCCTAATTGATCGAAAATGAAAATTACCTGCGAAGACTTGATATGCATCATCCTCTGTGATGAAACTTGCCATAAACCTTTTCTGCAATAGATCTAAAAAAAAATTATATATATTCCTTTCTTAAACAGATAATGTAACGTGCCTACAGGATTTCCTGATCTTCAGCTAGATTATAAAATACAAAGTAAGATAAATTTTTATAAGGTATGAGTAGATGAATAGCCTTCTGATGCTATAAGCTTGAATAGCAGGGCTGAGTCATGGTATCCTCCTGTAAGTGACCTTTAAACGAAAAAGAAATCCAATGACAGGCTATTGTCTTATCTGATGAAGTTGAATCCAATAGCCTGGAGATAGTAGGCCCAAGAATCTCAATGTGGGCACTTCACGATTCCTAACAATAGCATATAACAAAGCAAGAATATTAATGACGACTGAAATACACTCAATGGTCATTGTTTGCATCTTTAATTCCGGGCTCTGAGGTTCCATGATGGTGGATAGAGACCTATTTTCGCAAGTTCATGAGAGGTGTCAGGGTTTCCCTGAGCATCGTGATCCATTCTTTTCAAAAATCGGGTATACAGTGACACCCATTGTCTCTGTTATAGCAAATTCACTAAAGGGCTAAGTCAGCACCGAAGATCTGACTCTGATAGATGGGGCTATGCATCACGATTCTCTCCAGATATTTTTTTTTTTTGGAGATTTCAGCACATCCTTTTCTTTTTGGGCTCTGAGAATTGTTTCTCCGTCTCAAGAATTATTCATGTCTAGCACGCCAACTGCCTTCTAGATCTTTGCAACCAGTATCTAATTCCTCTGCTGGTATTTTCCCCATCTTCGATGAACTTTTTATCATCAGATTCTGCCTTCCAGTTGAGGAAGGGCAGGGATGTAGGTGAACATTAGTACAATGGGACGCATACGCAGGGATCCGAGATGCAACTGAATCATATTATAATATGACATGGATGCATTGATCTATTATACAAAAATATGCATGTAATGGTGAAAGAGTGATATGCGAACATAGTGGAATTACGGTAATGATGCAGGAAAATGTAGAAACAAACGAGAATGATGCAATGTATTGCAGAACAGAGAATAAATTATAAGCAAAATGGGGATCAAAATTATCAGAAAATTGAATCAAAATATCAGCCAATCACCGAAAATGGGATCAAAAGTTCAAATGTAAACAGGAAATCGTAATGAAACCAAGAAATCAAAATAAACTGCTGATAGAAATACACAAAACATGAAATACAAAAGAGGATGACAAGAAACCATGTTGGAACGAAGATGTTCCATTGCTATAGCGATAGGGGGATCGGTTCTGCTATATGCAGATCGATACCTCCACTAGTGCTTTACATAAAAAAAAAATGAAAACGAACTAAAGTTGAAATGAAGGAATACTATAAAGGGAAGAAAAAATTCTTATAGGACATCAAAGAAGGGGAGAGATGCTTACCGTGATTCTCCTGAACGGTGGTCGACTTTCAATCGATCAAAGGGAGAGGTACCAGGAGAAGATATATATTCTTGCTTCTGTAATAGGGCCAGCGTGGGGCTTGCAGTAACGGGGAATCCTTTTCCTCTGGTTGATTCAGAGCAACTGATAGGAGGATTGGGATTCGGTTGTGAGACCTCTTTCAGAAAGATGAAGAGGAAGAATTGGGAACGAAAGAGAGGAAGAAGGAGATAGAAAAGAAGTCGGGTGGAAGGGTGAAGAAACGGGGATCGAAGGAGAAGAAGCACATGGAGAGGTAGAAGCTGGATGATGCGATGAAAGAAGGAAAATGATGGGGTGAAGCGCGGTGGAAGAGAGGGTCTCCTGAGTCCCTTCTTAAGGAAGAAGAAGAAGCTTCAGGAGGGGGTTTGTTAGAGATGGGCGGCCGGAGGTGAATCTGTTGGTGATGGAGGAGTGCGATGGGTGAAAGAGAGAGAGCGTATTGGAGAGAGAGAGTGAAGAGAGAAATGAAGGGGGGGGGGCGGCCATCCATCCTCTTCCTTCCTTACGAAGGTTTGTAAAACCCTAAAAAGGTTTTTTTTGCAAAAGACCCCCTCTTGATTTTCAATTTTTTACAAAAAAAGGGCTTCCAAGGTCTTTTTAGCAAAAATCGATTTTTACACTCCTTTGTTTTTCTCATAATTTTCCCAATTTTTTTGGTTTTTGCGTTATCTCTCAATTTTTTTTGTATTTTTAAGTAAAAATCCTAAGATTTGTGAGAAAACAAAGATTAAAACCAATTTTTTTGTGTTTTTGCAAAAATATTTACAAAAGAGAAATTTTCTGAGAATTAAAAGCTATTTTGAGAAAATTTCTTCAGAAATGGGTTTTGATCCGGATTTTTGGAGGAAATATGGTTTTAAAGTGCTGGATTCGGATCCGGAATTAATTTTGAATATAGCGTTATGGAATTTAATTCAGAGAATCTGAAGAAATGACTTGATTTTCTCAGAAAACATGATTAGGGGCAAAAGGGTCATTTTTACAAAACTTTGAAAAATTTGGGGTGTTCACAAATGGTATGAAGCGTGAGATAGCAGCGTACGTTTCAAGATGCTTGACTTGTCAGCAGGTCAAGTTGGAACACCAGCGTCCTGGTGGTTTCATGCAAAGGATCGAGATTCCTTAGTGGAAATGGGAAGATGTTACGATGGATTTCGTGGTAGGTTTGTCGCAGACAAGACGTAAGCATGATGCGATTTGGGTAATCGTGGACAGACTCACCAAGTTTGCCCATTTCTTACCTATCAGGATCAGTCAATCTCTTGAGAGCTTAGCTGACCTGTATGTCAGAGAGATCGTATGATTGCATGGTGTGCCGAGATCAATTATTTTTTATCGTGATCCTTGGTTCACATCGCAACTATGGGGTCAGTTGCGGTCTACTTTGGGTACGAAGTTGAAGTTCAGTACAACTTTTCACCCTCAGACGGATGGACAATCCGAGCGGACTATTCAGACGTCAGAGGATATGTTGCGAGCCTATATGCTCTATTGGAAAGGTGAATGGGATTCACACCTATGTTTGGTTGAATGTGCATACAATAACAGTTATCACGCTAATATCGGGATGGCTTCGTACGAAGCACTGTACGGGAGGCCTTGCCGATCACCGTCTTATTGGGATGACATCAGCGATAGATCCAGAGAATCACCGATTGTTCTTCAGCACTACACTCAGCAAGTGCATAAAATTCGAGAACGTTTGAAGGCAGCGCAAGATAGACATAAAAGTTATGCCGATAAGAGATGACGTGAGTTATCGTTCGAAGTTGGTGACATGGTTTTTGTTAGAGTTTCACCGACCAAGAGTGTGTTCTATTTCGGTAAGAAAGGGAAGTTGAGTCCTAGATACGTTGCACTGTTCGAGATTTTGGCAAGGATTGGTGAAGTGGCATATCGTGTTGAGCTACCTCAACAGTATGCCCACATTCACAATGGTTTTCATGTGTCGATGCTAAGGAAGTACATTCCTGACCCATCGCACATCCTTCGTTACGAAGACGTGGAAGTTCAAGAAGATCTGACATTGACAGAATGGCCTATAGAGATTGTTGATCAACGAGATCAGGTTTTGTGTACTAAGACTATTCTGCTAGTTAAAGTACGTTGGCAGCACCATGGCATCGAAGATTGCACATGGGAACTAGAAGCTAGCATGAGAGAGAAGTATCCAAATCTCTTTATAACCTAATTTGGGTGATTTTGCGGACGAAGTCCTTTTCAAGGAGGGGAGGATATAAGGTCCACGATAATTTTAAGGTAACATTACGCGAAGTGTTGTTGTGAATGGAAATTTCTTGTTTAACTTGCAAGCTTTTCATTTTTTGTACCTTCATAGAGATACGAGTTGAAAATCGAGTAAGTTTGATATAAATAGAAATTGAGGGAAATCTGTGATGAATTAACCTCCAAAATTTTTAGGGCAAGTTTATTATGTGTATATTTGTTTTGTCCCCAAATTTGAGGCCCAAACGACGGAAAACCCCCATCAGTGCATGTGATTTATGGGAGATTGCTTAGTAAAGTAACGAGGGCCCAAACGAGAGCCATTTCATATGAAGAGAAGATTTTTCCTCTTGGTTAGGCTTCGGAAAGATAATTGCATTAAAAATATAAAATAAAAATAATATATATGATCTAGAACATTTAAATCTCATTTAATAAGAAGAATTGTAAAATGTTTCTTTTTTTCTTATTGGTCAAGGGTCGACCACTTGAGATTGCTTTGGGACGAGTTTGGCCATGAGATCAGCTGGTCAAGTTGACTAGCTAGGAGGATGGCAGGTCTGTAATTTGTGAAAAGGACAAATTTCAAAGGGAGGGCCACGATTAGCCCTACCCAAATCAAATAATAATAAGTAAAAAGAAAATGGAAATTTATGAGAGGAAGGGTGGTCGACCTTTTCTTTCTTGGAGGGTGCGTGGAGGCCATGATGACTTTGGAAGTATCATTGGCCTTGGGATTCAAGGAATCCCAATGACACTTCCCTAGAAGAGGTCATCATGAGGCTTGAAACACCTCATTGGGTGCATGGGGCAGCAGCCCCATGGCACCCTTGTAAGTTTTAAGAGCCTTTTCAAATCCAAAGCACTGGTTGGAGGAGCTGGGCGGCAGTGGGAAACCATGACCCACTCCCAGCCCCTCATCTTGGCAAAGTGAATCCTCACCATCCATCTCTCACCTTCCACTTTAAAAACCTTTTTGGAAAAAATCGAGAGCCCAAAGAGGGCAATTTTTTTTCTCTCACACACTCTCACTCTCTCTCCCATTCTCTCTTCTCTCACACTCTCCAGCCGTGAGGTGTGCTTCAGCCATTTTCGGAGGAAGGACCTTGCAACTGTGACATCCATCCTTCTTCCGGATTTGCGAGGTGAAGGTTCAATATATGTGTGATCATCGCAAAATTTTTCCTCTCGTAATATTCTCTCTCTTCCTTCTCTTTTCCTTTCTAACCTCTTATTTTTCTCCTTTTTGAAGGGAGAAAGATAAAAGATAGAAAGAAAAGAGAGAGAAGAGAAAAGAAAGAAGAGAAGAGAAGAGGAATTCTTTTGCGGGTCTCACTTGACCTTAATTTTGAAAATATTCGAAATAACTCGCCTCCGTTTTTGAAATATTTGCGGGAAAACTGGGAGACAGGATCCGCTCGTCGGTACGAGGTTCGACCGTTCCTGCCGCCTTTACCAGGGGTAATCGAACCAAGGGTCGAATCTATGCCTTTTGCTTTACTAAGAAATTATCTAAGAATTTATCCTAAGTCTAAATGCACAAAGAATCATGTTTGTGCAAATGCAAAGATGTATGCTCTTTTTAAAAAATGTTTTGAAGAATTCCCAAGTGTTTCTGAGATGAATCTGATAAAGTGAAGAAATGATTTCTAACTTTAGAACTTAAGATTTAAAGTTCTAAGTTTTTTTAGAATAATCAAGAGCTTGGGAAAATAAATCTGGATTTTGAGGAATGATTTTGAAGTTTTGAGATAAAAGAAAAAGAAAAAGAAAGGAATTTTCAAAGTCATAAATGGACTTTGAATCAGAATGAAAATGGAGTTGAATCAGAGGGAAAGATAGAATTGGAAATCTGAATAAAATTGAGAAATGGAATTGATTTAGAAGTTGGAATTTCAAGATGAAATCCAAGATCTTGGATTTGAATAGAGTTCAAAGTTGAATTTTGAATTTAGGATGGGAACTTGATTTGAAATTTGGAATGAAATGGGATTGGTTTTAAGGGTTGCAATTAAACTGGAATTTGGATTTGGAATCTTGAATGGAATTGGATTCAAGATTTGGAATCCAAGACAGTATTTGGATCTCAAATCTGAGATCCAAGATAGGGTTGGACTCTTGATCCTAAATGGATTTCGGATCTTCAATTTGAGATCCAAGATGAAGTTAGATTTTTGGATCCTAAAATGGAATTGGATCTGAAGTCTGAGATCCAAAGTAGAATGGGGATTTAGATCCTAAGTGGAATTTTGGACATGTAATATGAGATCCAAAGTAGAATTGGGTCCTGGATCCTAAAATGGATTTGGATCTAAAGTCTGAGATCCAAAGTAGCATTGGGTTTTGGATCCTAGAATGGATTTGGACCTAAAGTCTGAGATCCAAAGTAGATTGGATTCTGGATCCTAGAATAGAATTTGGATCTGTAATCTGAGATCCAAAGTAGAATTGGATTCATACTTGGAAATCTGGATCCAAGCTGAGATTAACTTTGGATTTTGGGTTTTGAAAGTCCAAATGGGACTTTTGAAGATGGATCTGGGTTTTTGAAAACCCAGATTGAACTTAGGAATGTTTGGATTTTGAGATTCAGAGTCAATCTCAACTTTGATTTTAAAATTTGAAGAAAACTTTATTTTGAATCAGAAGATGAATCAGAAACTTCAAAGTTAAATTGAACTTTGAAATTGGATTTTGAATTGAGTGGGAATTTTGAAGTTTGAACATAAAGTGATTTTGGAGTTTCAAAGTCAAATTGGACTTTGAAATTGGATTTTTGAATCTTGAAATGAGATAGAATTGGATTTGAACAAGATTTGATCTAAGGAATGAAGAAGAAGAATCACTTGGAATTTTGAAAAGGAAAATTTGAAAAATATAATGCAATTCTATCCTATATGATGAATGAATTTGAATAAGTTTGAAATTGGATTTGAAAAATCATATTTCATTCTTCAAATGAATTTAAATAAGATTAATGATATAATACACTCCTGACTATGGTCATTGAATGTATTATATAATAGTCATATCTAAGTTCAAACGAAGGATAAAATACCTTTTTGGGTGCTTTTATAGAATTTAAAATGAAATTAACCCTCAATATACCCTGACTATGGCCATTGGTATATATTTTGAGTTAATTTTAAGTTAAATTCTGATAAGAGAAGAAAACATTTTAGGAAAACATGATGAATTTTGAAAATGGATCCAGTGTTATTTTGTAAAAGATAAAAATGCTAAGTTTTGTCCACACCCTGACTATGGCCATTGATGTGGATCATCAACTTAGTATTTATTATCTCTTATGAAATAGAGCATGTGCCATTCGTGTTTCACCATGGTGAGAATTTGAGAAAAAAAGGCAAAAATGCGTGAAAGCAGGCGATTCATGATATTTACCATGCTCATTCATTCTACCTAAAGCAGAAAATGTAAATTCTCATTTAAGATCTAGCTATTACAATACATGAATTTGAATTTACAACTCCAAATAATGACCTTTCTTCACATATTCCCCTGCAGAAACACTTGGTTTAGTATGAAAAAAATGGAAGAGAATTACATATATCAAAAAAAGATGTTAATGACTAGAGAAATAGCTCATATGTCAAGGTATTTATGATGAAGGGATCAGAGCAACTCATTGAGTTGCTGTAAAGGAAAATTTGCAGCAATTCTATGAACTCATGTACAACTATTATGGTCATAAGTAAGATTGTGAAGTGATAGTATTGAAATGGTGCAGGAAATGGTGCTAGGTGACATTGTGAAACAACGAAATGTAGAAAGTGAGGAGGTGAAGTAAGATACAAGGAGGTGGTCAAGATAAATGGGATTTATACAGGAAATCTGATATGAGTTTAAAATAAATATCAAGCACAGAAATTTTCAAATTAAGCTTACAATATATAACTAATTTTCACCAATACAGCTCGAAATACAATTTGGAATATGCAGAATGCAGGTGATCATTTTCTTAGGGTGTTGAGGGATATAGCAATGGGGGTAAAATGCTGTACACAGAGGATATTATGTTTGAAAGTTGTTTGAATGTAGTTGAATGAGGTGCATAAGTATTTAACCATTATGCATGAAATGATGACAAGGTGCTCAAAAGAAATGTGCAGCGATAGAGGTAGAGGTGCTGAAATGGCTAAGTAGAATTGTGGCATTGAAAACACAGGTGATGATGCAGTGTTTGCTGGAACTAATTTGGAAAGTGATGGCGGTTGTTTCTTGGAGTTGTAGCAGAGAGGAAAACATGGTGTTTGCTTTTGTGTGCTAAAGCTGTAATAGTGAGTAAAACATGGTGGTATAGGTAAGTTAAAAACAGGAAGTGATAAAGGGTGATAAGTATGTGAATGCTGCAAATGTTGTGGAACAGAGTACAGTACAACTGAAAGTGGGATGACATGATGAGTGGCTGTAGGTAAGGGCCTGATTACAGGGGCTTGAGGTGCAGTGGGATGAGTGCTGTGTGGAGAGCATGGTGCATGCTGCTCACTAGACCATTCAGCAATGTTGCTGAGCCTAATACATAGGTATGTAAGGGACCACTAATATATAGATAACCAAGTGCAGAGTACCTACAGAGTGTTGTGCCAAAGAAAAAGGTATACGCATGAATTAAAATGCAGAATCATACACCTCTGTAGGCTAATGTAGCAGTATTCATTACTGTAGGTTAATACAAAGGCAGACATTATCATGAACAAAATGCTAATATATGTATAATTATGAACAGAAATATGGCTTTCCATGAAAAAAAAAATTGTCTGCAGCTGAGACACAGGGATAAAAAAAAAACTGTATTGAAGCCTCCCTTTTTGAAGCTCTGGTAACAAGGGCCTTTTCCTGCAGATGTTTCTGCTGCTTCAATGTCCCTGGAGTTTCTGCAAATGCCCAAGAGCTAGACCAGATGTGATATACTAATGGGCACCCAATTTTGCCAGGATGTCAATTACTCCAGCATAATGACTTAAACCAAGCTCAATGCCATAGTCTAGCAACATACTATCAAAATACTTATATATATATATATATATATATATATATATATATATATATATATATATATTTTTATCATACAACCTAGATGATCAAAAAAAAAAATAGATAGAACAAGTAAGAATGTAATGTGATCCAGCTGAGGTATTTAAGCTTGGCTAAAGGCACTTGCAGCTAAAAAAAAAATCAGAGAAGAGCTATGATACATCCTACATGCCAAGATCATAGGCTTAAATCATGATATTGCAAATATAAAACGTTTGCTTCCACCAAGAATTGCAGGTATATCCAATAATGAATTTTGTTATGAAGGCATATGGGTCGATCCCTGATTTTGATACGAACTCATGTATGGTTTCACTCTACTGTGAAAGGAAGGAAGTATAACCATGCCAATTTCTGTATATTGGCAAGTTTTCTCATAGAGGAGCTACAGAGTTTCCTGTAGATATTTATCCCAAGCGTAGCCCATAATCAAGGCACACCATGAGACATTGTCTCATCTGTACATTTTACTTAAAACCAGGCACACAGAATAAACCTACTTGAACTTAACATGCCTGTTCGTGAATGAGTTCTTAGTGGCAATGTAGGAAAGGACATTACGTTTGATTAGATGACCACATATTACTCAGTCTTGTTTAAGAGAGAAACCTCCTGGGCCATAACTCTGAACCGAGATTACAATGGATTCAAACTGACAGGGGATTGGATGAAAAATCTTCAGAGCTCTTGGTTTGAGGGATGGGCAACAAATTTGGTCGAGCCCTCTCTTTTGCAGGATCTCTTCAGCAGCAGATGGTCCTTCATTTTTTTTTTATATTGAGCAGCTTCTCTCGGTTTAGGGATAAAGGATGATGAACAAACGGAAGGAAACTATCAACGTCCATACATATAGATGACACAAAAGAAAAGAAATGCACAATAAGCAACTATCGAAAATAATATATACAAACACTGAATTGATATTGAGACGTCATATAGGCTAAAAGGGGAAAAAAAAAAAACCTGATTCAACAAGATTGAAATCAATATATTAGGCAGATCGACAATGAGGTAAATGAATGCACAAAGTAGAGCATCAAAACAATAAGAAAATGTAGATGAAAAAGAGGTGCATCGGAGGAAAAAAAATGTAACAAACACGCCGGTGATGCAGAAATTAACAGACAGTAAAAAAAAATGAGGGGACACAAGTGTGTGCGAGAACAGGAAGTGCAGGAAAACTGATATAATGGGAATGACAACGATGAAAATATAAATCGCTAATAAAAGCATAACAACAAGATCCGCAACGAGAGGGAAGAATGATCAGCATAACAAGAAATTCAGACATAAACAAATCATTAGAGTAAATATGGAGTAATGAAGGGATAGAAACAGGATGAAAACAATGTTGAACTAGTTAATTCTCAAATTACTTAAACTAAGGAATTTTAAGAGTAAGAAAACGGTTGTTGGAACCAGAGGTTCCGTTGTTGTGGCACCGAGATGGATCGAGATTATACAAATAACCCGACACCATTGATGGTGCAAAATGATGAACTCAAAATAAGAAAGGGAAATCGGAAAACGGAAGAGAGTACTCACCTGGTTTGCAGAGATTCTAAAGAAACGGGAAGGAGATTTCTTCTGTGGCTTTGAGATTCTTGTTAATACTCAATCGATCCTCCACCAATCGAGGAGGAAGTGTCAGGGGCGATACTCTTTTAGCCTTTTCAGGATAGATGACTGCAGGGAAGATGTCTTGCGGAGATGCTCTTCTTCTCGATCTTGCAGGGACTTTGATAATGGATATCAACGAATAACAACGGATGATAGATTAGCCGAGACTTCCTTGATCAAGTGAGGGATGGATATCGGCAACGGATCCTTCAGCCAAGCCAGAGGAGAGAAAGTAGATGATCAAAATATGCTCAAGAAAAGTTGCTACGTGAAGATGGGTCTAATGGATACCGAAGGAAGAAGAGAGATGCCCTCTTTAAAGAGAAGAAGGAAAATTCGAGAAGTTGTTTGTTGAAGATGAAAGGGGGAGAATGCAGAGATTGTTGAAGATGAACGATGGTGAACGAGAGAAGGGATGCGCGGGAGCAAACCGTTGTAGATTTTCTCATTTTCCAATAAGAGGACTCCCTTTAGGAATTTTTTGTAAAAATGGTTGGAAGAGGAGGTTTTTAGAAAAATCAACTTAAACCATTTTGTTTTCTTCGTAGTTTTTCCATTTTTTTTGGTTTTTGTGTTTGTTTTCCATTTTTTTTGTATTTTTGGAATAAGAATCCTAAAGTTTTATGAGAAATCAAAGGTTAAAACTAAATTTTTTTTTGGTGTTTTTGTAAAATATTTACAAAAAAGAATTTTTCTGAGAGTTTTAAAGCTATTTTGAGAAAATTTCTTCAGAAATGGGTTTGGATCCGGGTTTTGAAGAAATTTGGATTTAAAACGCTGGATTCGGATCCGGAATTGATTTTGAATACATTAATATGGAATTTAATTCATAAAATCTGAAGAATGACTGAAATTTAGCTTTGAAATTGTTTTGATTTTCTCAGAAAATGGAATCAGGGGCAAAAAGGCTATTTTACAAATCTTTGAAAAATTTGGGGTGTTCACAGATGCCCCTCTTTGCTACTAAGCCGGTTGAAAGCCGAGCTTAGTGGCAAAGACAACACTCCAAATTTTGAAAATGCCCCAGTCAGCAGGCCTGAACTGGGCGTGGAAGAATTATTTTGAAAATATGGCTCTTCAGGCCTGAAACCTTATCCTGAATGGTTTCGGAGGGATGAAATCCTCGAAAATGATATGATCAAGTAGAGAATGAGGAAATCGTGATGGGACTTTGGATGAAAATCTCAAAAATGATGGAAAATCAGAATTTTGATCCGGTCTCGTGGATGAGACAAGATGCTCTTTTGGAATGATTCAGGTTTAGCCCTTAACCTGGATGGGACGAAAATATATCAAGATGAATTTTGAAAATGAGGAAAGGAATACATGAGAACCTTGATGGGACATTTTGAAAAATGCCTCGTGAAATGAAGCTCAAGTAGGAATCCTATCCTGGATGGATATACAAGGCATGGATTCCTTGATGGGAAGAATTGTGATGGGACTGGAAGAAAACAATCTCGTCAAAACGAGAAATCTCATTGGAACGAGTCTCAGGTTTAACCCAAACCTGCAAGGAAGATACCTCGCGAAGCGAGGTTCCGGGTTAACACTTAACCTGGATAGAAAATCTACCATACGGATTTCTCAAATGGAGAAACCATAATGGGACCTTTGGGACTTGGACGAACAAATCCGAAAGGGGTTTTACGAGAAGAAGAAAGTATAGGATTCCCTAAAGCTTCGAAAAGGGGAAGAAATTGGGCGTCTCATTGTTGAGACTGAAATAGCTTTTAAAGTAAATGACCTCTCGTAGATGGTTCAGGTTTGACCCTTATCCTGAGTGGGGACAACCATACGGATTTCTCGAAACCGTGATGGGACAGAAGAGATACTTCAACTGAATGGTGTAACTCTTCCGGAAGATATAAGCAACGCTAGGTTGCATCAAAATGGATATTGAATGTTTATTTTATTTTTGGAACAGCTAGAAAATTCTGCCAATAAGATAAAATTATAGCTGATTCGAATGCTTGGAGATGTGCACGTATGTGCAAAGAGACTCCCTCTTTTACCTAGAGTATTTCCTCCAATGAGGTTAACTCTTCAGTTCTAAGAGTCAAATTCAAAAATTTGCACTGATGATTTTCTTCAAGGAAGCTATCTATTTCCTTGATATGAGAATAGAAGAAATATTTTTAATTTCATAAAAGCAAGTAAGGAAGAGATATTGATAAAAGAATTTTGCATGAGAAAAGATGACTTTTGGCAACTTTGGCAGTTTGATATCTGGGTGTTTTCCCTACGATGATCTTTTTGCACTCTTTTTGAGTCATTGGGCTTTCTCGGTTTTTTACATCATCCTTCATTTGGATGTCCTGACTTTTCTCTCTTTTTCAGGGAAGGGTACGTCACAAACTCCTTCATCTTGGAGATGTTCCGATCCTTCTTTTCTCAGGAATTATATATGATGACATGGGCTCAAAAGGTCTTTAGATGATAGCTGGAATCAAATATCTTTTAGGGTTTGTCGGTAGGTTCATCACACTCGCCTTCATCTCGACGGTGATCTGAACTTTCCTTGGAAGGATCCGTCACAAACTCCGTCATCTTGGAGATGTTTCAAAATCTTCTTTGGCCTCAGGATCTACTCGCTTAATTCGCCTTCATCTTGACGACAATTGAGAGATCCCTTGTGCGAATATTTGATTGCAACTCTTAAACGAAAATGAGAAGAGATGGGTTGAGTGGATTCTTTTTATAGCTCAAGATATTTCCACTGCCTGATTGCCAGAAAGTCATTTTTAAACATGCGTCATAGCCAAGATCAATATCAATTCGCTTCTGGCTTTTCAACATCATTGAAGATTTCTTTTATTGATCATATTGAGGGCATTTCTTAAATCCTTTTGGTTGATCAATCAGGAAAAGATTTGAATTTCACCTCTTTTCGTGGAAAGTTTTACCTTTTTGGAAAGAAATACTAGAGGTAGTCTGAGGAAATTCTCTTCGTACAGTAAGAATATTTAGAATCAACAAATGCTTTTAGCAAATTCGCAAAGTTTTCACGAATTCTTTGTGAAATAATCACTCAATATAGATTTTGATGAGAACTTGAGTTGCAATCTTCGATTTTGGAAATACATGACCAGCAAAAAGCTGGGACTTTTGAAATACATGACCAGCGAAAGCTGGAACCTTTGAAATACATGACCAGCGAAAGCTGGAACCTTTGAAATACATGACAAATAGACGTTGACATCTTTTGAAATACCTGTCCAGCGAAAACTGGAACCTTTGAAATACGCGACCAACGAGAAGCTGGAACCTTTTGAAATACCTGACCAGTAAAACTGGAACGTTTAAAATACATGACCAACAATAATGCTGGAACATTTTGGAAATACATGACCAACGAGTGTTGGGTCTTTTGGGAAATACACGAATGGTTATGAAAAACTGGGTTTTAATAAAAAGGTTGAGAATGATTGAAATTGGGAGATTATAAACCGAGGGTTGAGAAAATGGTGAATTTTTTGAAAACATTGTACCCAGAGGTTGGAGAATTGATAATCTTGAGAGATTTGGAGATATGAAGGTTTGGAAATGATAGATTTTGAGAGATTGAAACCCGAAGGTTTGGTAATGAGAGAATGGAGAAATTGCAACCTGAAAGTTTGATTTATGATATAGGTTGATTTTGAGAGCTCGACAATTGTGAGTTGGGATTTTTTGAAATACACAACCAAAAGCTGAGTTCTTTTTTTGGGAATACATGACCAGCAAAGCTGAAACATTTGAAATGCGTGACCAGCGAAAAGCTGGAACGTTTGAAATACCTGACCAGCAAGAAGCTGGAACATTTGAAATACATGGCCAACGAGTGTTGGATCTTTTTTGGAAATACCTGACCAGCGAAAGCTGGAACGTTCGAAATACATGACCAGCGAAATGCTGGAATGTTTGGAATACATGCCCAACGAGTGTTGGATCTTTTGAAATACCTGACCAGAAAAAGCTGGGACGTTTGAAATACATGACCAACGAGAAGCTGGAACGTTTGAAATATATAACCAACGAGTGTTGTATCTGACCAGCAAAAAGCCGGAACGTTTGAAATACCTGACCAGCAAGAAGCTAGAACGTTTGAAATACCTGCCCAACGAGTGTTGGATCTTTTGAAATACCTGACCAGCAGAAGCTGGGGCATTTGAAATACCTGACCAGCGAGAAGCTGGAACGTTTGAAATACATGACCAACGAGTGTTGGATCCTTTGGAAATACCTGACCAGCAAAAGCTGAAACGTTTGAAATACCTGACAAGCAAGAAGCTGGAATGTTTGAAATACATGCCCAACGAGTGTTGGATCTTTTGAAATACCTGACCAGCAACAGCTGGGACGTTTGAAATACCTGACCAGCGAGAAGCTGGAACGTTTGAAATATATGACCAACAAGTTGTTGGATCTTTTCGGAAATACCTGACCAGTAAAACTGGGACGTTTGAAATACCTGACTAGTAAAAACTGGGATGTTTGAAATACCTGACCAGCGAAAACTGGGACGTTTGAAATACATTAGCTTTTGGGAGATTTTAAATCAAAACTTGAATTTAGAAGGAGAAAGTTTTTTATCAGAAGACTGATTTTAGAAGGTTATCGATGTAAGAACCGGATTTTCCAAATGAACTCAATATATGATTAAAAAGTTTGAGAAGTTACCAGTGCGAGAACTGGGTTTTGAAGATGAGCTAGATTTTCAAAATGAGGTTTTAGAAGATAATTCAGGATTTATCCCCTTATCCTGAACGGGGGAAAATAATAAAAAGGAATACCTCATTGAAAGGAGGCATCAGGTTTATCCCTTATCCTAAAAGGGTACATTTTAAAGGTAAAGGTAGTTGAAAATTTTAATAAGATTGACGAAAATTCGTTTAATACTTGACATAAATGAGCAATAGCTTGAAGAAAATTTGCTCAAACCAAAAAGTAAATCAATTGAAATGAAAAGACCATAAGATCAATTGAGGATTAACAGAATTTGAGAAAAAGAGCTTTTGTCTAATCCTGCCTGCATATGATGAAAGAGGATGATTATAGATCAAAATAAAATGCCCCAGTATCATGGAGAAGAATGTAAGAATTGATAGAAGATCATTATTTTATTGAAATGGCCCTTTTGAAGAGTACAAAGGCTTTAGAATGAACATTTCAGGTATAAAACTTCTTCAAATGCAGAGCATTGATGGGATCTGACATCTCCACTCCATTTGCGTTGATTAGACGATACGAATTGCGAGGAAGCGCTTCCTTAACCACATAAGGGCCTTCCCAATTGGGTGACCACTTGCCCCGTGGTCGATGCTTGAGATGAGCTGTCGATCTGAGTACCAAGTCGTTAACCCGAAATTTTCTCTCAATGACGGACTTGGCATAGTGTCGAGCTATCCTATGCCGATAAGCTTGAGCGTGCTCTGCTGCATTGAGCCTCTTTTCATCCAGTAAATCTAGTTGCACCAATCTCTACTGTTGATACTGATCAAGTGGCAATTCTATAAGAGAAGCAAATTTGAGAGCGGGCTTTTGGACATGGAGAGGCAATACCACTTCAGTTCCGTAAACAAGTTCTGAAGGAGTGGCATTAGTCGGAGTCTGAATGGTGGTCCGATATGCCAAAAGTGCGTCATGGATTTTCTCGTGCCAGTCTCGACCTGTTTTCACAGTCCTTTCCAGAATACGGATCAAGATTTTATTGGTAGCCTCTGCTTGGCCGTTCCCTTGGGGATAATAGGGAGCTGAGAAATGATGGAAAATTCTGAATTTAGAACAAAATGCCTTCATCCTCTCATTTTTGAAATGGGTTCCATTGTCTGAGACAACATCATGTGGTATGCCAAAGCGGCAAAGAATGTTCTTGTGAATGAAAGAAACCACATGGCGGCCTTCTACTGTGCATAGAGTAACAGCTTCAACCCATTTCGTGAAATACTCTGTCGCAGCCGGGAAGTATTTGTGGCCGTTGGAAGCAGAAGGGGTAATCGGGCCGACGACGTCAAAAGCCCACATAGAAAATGGCCAAGGAGAAACAACTGATTGTAGATATGCGGCCGGAGCATGAATGTAAGGCACTTGGCACTTGACGCACTTTTTTACAAATCTATGACAGTCCTGCTGCATGGTATTCCAATAGTACCCTGCTCGAATGATCTGCTTGATGAGAGTCTGATAGCCGACATGGCCACCACAAATCCCTTTATGTGCTTCTTGGATAACTTCCATAGCTTCTTCTTTGTCTAAGCACCTTGAATACTCAGAACTGAACCCACGACGGTAGAGGACATTGGCAAGAATGAAATATCAGGTAGACATACGTTGAATTGCACTTTGCTCTCTTTTAGGCATTTCTGGTGGAAATTCACCAGTCTCAATGAAATTTTTGATGTTTTGGTACCAAGGCTTCTCCTTCTGATCGACCTGGTTTACTTGCATAATTGAATCGAAAGCGGGTTGCTCAAGTCTGCCAACTTCAAAAGAATGACATGATTCATTGCCTTTAAATGATAAAATGGAGCCCAGACTGGCTAAACCGTCAGCTATCTGATTATGCTCTCTTCTGATATGACTGAGCTGAAATTCTTCGAAGCTGTCCATAAGAGCTAGGACGATCTTCTGATATGGGATCAATTTGGAATCTTTCACTTGCCATTCAGTGTTAACTTGACTGACAACAAGTAGAGAGTCGCCAAAGGCATGCACTCTCTTGACATTGAAATTTTGCAGAATTTTGAGGCCTTGTATTAAAGCTTCATACTCGGCCATGTTATGAGTGCATTGGAAACCAAGCTTGAGAGAATAAGGGATCATTTCTTTTTCTGGAGTGATTAACAGGACTTTGATCCCTATGCCAGACATGTTTTTAGACCCATCGAAGAACAAGTTCCAAACTGGGAGCTGTTGGATATTACAGATGTGCTCATCGGAAAAATCATCCTCTGCTTTAATTTCTTCAGTCAGGGGGAAATCCGCCAACTGATATGTGATCGCTTGGCCTTTAATCGACTTTTGAGAAACATACTCTAAGTCATATTGCATTAGGAGGACTTGTCATTTCGCAATTCGTCCAGTAAGAAACGGTGCTCAAGAATATATCTGAGCGGATTAAGTTTTGACAGAAATTTGATTTCAGAAGCCAGTAAGTAATGTCTTAACTTCTGGCACATCCAAACCAGGGCTAGACAAGTTTTCTCCATTTGAGAATACTTCTTTTCATAGTCCATGAAAGTTTTGCTCACGTAGTAGATGGCGTGCTCTATTAGGCTGCCTTCTTCATACTGCGCGAGGAATCCACCACAAGCATTCTGATTGACAGAAATGTATAGTAGGAGAGGCTTTCCCAGCTTTGGTGGCTTCAAAACTGGTGGATTAAGGAGATACTGCTTGATGCGCTCAAACGAGAGCTGACATTCTGATCCCCATTCAAATTTAACTCCTTTTCTTAGCAAATGGTTGAAAGGCTCGCATCTTAGGGCCAGATTAGAGATGAATATGCGAATAGACTGAATACGCCCTTGAAGGCTTCGCAATTTTCTTAGATTAGTTGGAGGCGGCATATCAATAATGGCTTTTGCTTTAGCTGGATCCACCTCAATCCCTTTCTTGCTGATAATGAAGCCGAGCAGTTTGTCGGACTCCACTCCAAAAACACATTTCTGAGGGTTAAGTCTCAATTTATAAAGAACAAGTCTTTCAAAAACTTGACCAAGAGCATCAAGGTGATCCTCTTCTTCCTTAGACTTGACCAGAATGTCGTCCACATATGCATCCATATTCTTGTGCATTTGATTGTGGAAAATGATGGCCATTGCCCTTTGATAGGTTGCTCCAGCATTTTTGAGCCCAAATGGCATGACTGTGTAGCAAAAGGTTCTCCATGGGGTAGTAAATGAAGTTTTGGACTGATCACGAACGGCCAGCTTGATCTGATTATAACCTGAATATCCGTTCATGAAAGAAAACATGGCATGACCTGCTGTGCTATCGATCAAGAGGTCAATATTAGGAAGTGGATAATCATCTTTCAGGGTAGTCTTATTGAGATCTCTGAAATCAATGCAGATCCGAACTTTTCCGTTCTTTTTAGGGACTTCTACGATATTTGCCAACCAATCTGGATAATCAATGGCCCGGATGAAGCCTGCTTTTAACAAATCTTCAAGTGCTTCCTTGACTTGCTGCTCAATTCGAGGGTCTAACTTCCTCAATTTCTGCTTGATTGGTCTGGCTTCTGGTTTCAACTTGAGTCGATGCTCAACCAGCTTGATATCCAATCCTGGCATATCTTCATAAGTCCAGGCAAATGCTTCCTGATACTTTTCGAGGAATTGGATGAGTTTAGCTTTTTCAATTTTGCTTAGACTCGACCCGATTTTGAGAATTTTCGGATCATCTTCCGACCCAATGTTGATATCTTCAGTTGGATCTTGAACCAAAGATGATGGTTCATCCTGCTTCTGAATGTGAGCAAATTCTGGCAGATTCTGAATGGTGGAATCAAACTCGGTCGGCTCTTCAGTCTGCTCTGCTTCCTGACTGACTTCTGCTCTGTCTTTCATCTCAGGAAACCTTGCCAATTTTAGATACTTGGGATTGATAACAAATCTTGTCATTGATTCAAGAGTTAATAGTCCTGAAAATATAAGAAAGGTTGTTTAAGAGAAAGTACGAGCCAAATCAAATTTTTGTATAAAGCAAAGGGAAATGTCATAGACAAAGAAGAAATGATAGATGCCCGAATATGAGGAAAAAGATTGATCTTTCATTGATCGAAGCAAAGTATTTACAAGACACTGACAAAAAGATGGGACTGTATTGTCCCTACAAGATTTAAACAAAAGATAAGAAAAGAAAACAGGAAAACTAAGGCATCATCTCTTCATTGGCTTCCTCTGACAAAAACTTTCTTTTTGCTGAAATCCTGGCTGGTGAATCCCAACCCTGAACTGTCTGCATGCCGAACTGGAATTATGGGCTCTATCATGCCATCTTCATCTTTCCCCATGCCTCGGAATGGTTGATATCCATGTTTGACCAACAGATCAAATCCCTTTCTTGCTTTAGAAAACTGAGGAAATAAGGGATGATCTTTGAAGGAGGTGTAATTAATGCGTCCTCCTAGCTTGAAAAAACAAGGTCCCTGCCATTGGACTGTAGCTGTGACATTCTCTTTATCCATGACATCTTTTAATTTCAGCATCTCTAGGCTGACGCTAAGATTGATTTCATCTGCTTCTCGGATGCTTGGAATATCAGTTGTGAATGTTGGACGAGGAATCATAGGTTGTGGCAGCCTTTCTTCAGGGTCTTCGCCCAAAACGGTAGTGATCATTCCACCTTTGGACCACTTGATGCATTGGTGGAGAGTTGATGGAACGGCATTGGCATTGTGGATCCATGTTCGTCCCAACAACAAGTTGTAAGTTGACGGCACATTGACGACATGGAATAAGACGGTATGCACTGAGTAATGAATGAAGATTTCTAAGAAGATCTTGCCCTTGGCAGTCTGCCCGTGATTGTCAAAACCGTAGATGGTAATAGGATTAGGCACATATTCTTCCTCTTTCAATCCCAGTGCTTTCGCTGTCATCTCTGGGCAAATATTGAAGCTGCTGCCTCCATCAACGAGCACATGCGGGACAGTCATGCCCCGGGTCCTGACTACGATGTATAATGCATTGTTGTGGAATGAATGAGGCTTTGGCAAGTCCTCATCAGAGAAAGTAATAGGCGCATTTGTCATTGCCTGATTCACAATCTGCGCCATGTCTTCGGGTGTGGTGTTCGGCTTCACCTTGATTTTTCTTAATAGATCATCCAACTTTTCCTGATGCTTGGGAGAATCATGAGTTAATTCGAAGATGGAAATGTTGGAGAGTGCCGTAATTGGCTTCTGGAAATCATCGGCCCGTTCCTCTGCTGCTTTAGAGGTTTCTGCCTTTTCTGTGCAGGCTTCTTTCTTAAGAAAGCTCTTTGGGAAGATTGGAATTCTTTTATCCTTGACGGGTACACTTACTTGGTCAAGAAGTGAGAAGATATCCATTTTCTAAGACATAGGTTGATCCTGATGTAGAACCATTACCTGATGCTGGAGTTTTAGCTCTTCACTAGAGCATGGATGTATATGGCTTTGCGGAAGGAATGAATGTTCTGAGATGGTTGATGCTGAATGCTTTGGAAATGGAGCAGATAAAATTTCCATTTTGCCCTCCTCTTCATCTTCTACGAGGATGCTTTTATCGATACAGTCCTGAACCAAATACTTCAAGACGAAACAGTGTTCTGTATCATGTCCCATGGCTCTATGGAATTTGCAGTATTGCTCTCTGTACTTCCCCATGAATACTGGAGGGTCTGCAATTTTGGGCAACTTCACCATCCCATGGGATAACAGGTATTCCAGCACTTTTTCCAGAGGCTGGTCCAAATGAGTGAATTTCCTATCCTTGCTCCAATTGATGTGTTTAGGTTTTTCTTGAAAGTCCCCTTTTTGTTGAGGACCGGTTGGGAGAGATTTGTCATTGCTCTTGAAGAATTTCCCCTTTCTTCCCCTATTCTACTCAGGTTTCGACCCGCTGCCACTGTCATTTCTGCTGCTACTGCCCTGATTATCTTCGGGAACATCAGCTGAGTAGGTAAAATGGGCCTTTTTCTTTGGGTCCAGGATGTTCTTGGCCGAAGAAACACCTTCATACATCCCATTCTCTACCCCCATTTCGAGCCATTCTGCTCGCTCTGTTACTTCGATGAAGGATTTGGAGGGATATGGGAAAAGGAGACTTTTTAGAGGCTGACAAAAATTGTTGAGGATGATCTGGAGGGCATGTTCCTCAGAAATGGGATTCTTCATCTTGTTACAAATGCTCCTCCATTTATGGATGAAATCCCTAGCCTTCTCATTGGGCTCCTGTTTGAGGTTGCACAAGTGGTTTAAGGTAGGCAGAGCCTCCGTGTTGAACAAGAAGCGTTCAACAAACATATTAACAACTTTGTCGAAATCCCTCAATTTGATGGGATTGACATGCTCAGCGTACCACTTGGCCGCTATCCCGTCTAGGCTGCGGGGAAAACAAAGGAAAAGGGCGCGGTTATCCTCACTGAACCGGGCGCATTCTGCGAAGAACATTGCCAAATGGGCTTTTGGATCGCCGGTTTCGTCAAATTTGATGAATTTCCGGGGGAGGTTCTCCAGATCCTTGTCCCCTTCTAAGCCGAGATAGAAGTCCTGCTTGGTGAATGACCTTCTCCAACCCACAGTCATCCAAGTGGTTTGGAAACATATGTGAGAAGGTGACGAACCAAGAATAATACCACCGAGGGAAGAAAGGACGAGACTGGATGACCCGCAGATCCGGGGATCCATCCTGAATCTGATAGAAGACATGATCTCGGGAAAAGACCGCATCGAGAGAGTTGGATGCCATTGAAATAATACTGGGGTAAAGAAAATAAGGAGAGTTAGATAGAATGCAGGACTTACGGATAGACTCTTTGAAGAATCAAATCCTGGAATATTTTTGAAAAGGTTGATGAAATTTTAAAGGAATTTTCCAGCGTTTTTGAAGAAAATTTGATCTAAAAGAGAAAAGAAATGTAGGTAGAGAGAAATATACACCTGGGGTTTTTGAAAATAAGGCTAAGTTTTGAATAATACACCCAGGGTTTTGAAAAAGGGTTTGATACATATATATGAAAGAAATAAGAGATTTATCATACAATTAAAGCTGCACACACAAGAATGCGCACACAGCACTCCCTAAAGGCTGACTCTAAATGCAATATTTGAAATGGCTTGTACGACCTTAATCCTAACTCTAGGGTTCAAATTATCTGATTCCAATCAAGATATGCCGATATACCCAAGCCGAAGCACGAAGTACGTGGCATAGAAATATTTCTCCAATTCTAAGGTAATGGTTTCTCAACATCCTTGAGCACCTACCGATATACCTCAGACTATGGCCCTGTAACGCCCCGGATTTCCAAAACAAAGCTAAGTTAAAATTTTCATGAATTTCTTTTTTTTTTCTTTGCAGCGGAACTTACAAAAGCTTTTAGCAGCGGAATCAGACGATAATGAGTCGTCAGTTTTAGAAGACTCCGAGCACGTTGCAGGTATGTGGCCAAGCAACTCATTGACCACCAAAGTGTTCCATTTTATCAAAAACACATATTTATTACAACACTACTGCTTAGGAAAGCAGTGTAGGTTCAATAAAAGGAAGCAGTACAACTCTGTCTAGAGAAACCCTGGAACTCGATGCCGCCATGCTCCGCATATCGCCACGCAGGTCCAACACCTGAAATCCCCATAAAACGGGGTCAGAACCACTGAGGGTCTGGTAAGCATGCAGTCATACATCCATTCAACTCAAGTACAATAATGACCACTCAGGGTCGCAATGCGCAATAACGACGCTCAAGCCTCCAAGACTTAGCGTATATCGCAAGAGCCTCCTCAGGGCTATGAGTTGAACATCCGCTCAAGTCTTCATGACTTAGAGCAAGCCTTTCAGGGCTGTGATTTGAATAACTGCTTAAGTATTCACGACTTCGCCATGACCTCTTTCGGGTCTCAAAGTGATGTTTAGCTCAAGTCTTCATACTTGGCACATCTGTATCTCACGCATCTAAGGACAACTCCTCGAGCTTCGCTTAGTCGTGCGGATACAACACGGGTCTTTGCCCAGTCGGTCCAGTAGTATACCGAACATGACACCTTTACAAAGGTTATGCAGGACAGACTCAACAACGGCCATCCACGCATACATTCAAGCATCGCTGAACCTAAGCTAATACATTGTTTCGATAATTAACCGCTCCCGCCTTTGGTACGCAGGTAGAGCTATTGTCCGGGCATCAACGCGACGTTCTGGGGGTTGATTATTCTATGTATTTTAGATACCCCAGAGGCCTGTTGACCCTATCCATAGTAGGGCAGTGTGTTTCAACTGGGAGAACCCTACTAGGCCCATATTCGGATGCATCCTCTACTTGCAGTAGTTGTATTCAATCCTTAGATCTTAAGGATAACCACGACCCCAAAACCCATGAGTGACTGAGGCCATCGTTGACTCTATTAGGTCCAAAGTAAAATACGTGTCACTCAAGGTTGTACCATCACTGTCATTCCACAGTGAGCATAATTCCTGAAGGGGTCTGCCAGTCTTACAATTACTTAGACAAAATCTGCATGCCATTTAGGCAGCCCGTGCTTTCAGCACTACGGAAGTATGTACCCGACCCCATTCAGTCTGCCCCAACACAGTCATTACTGAGGGGGTACCCCTAACACGATTTTCAACCGCGGGGTATATGCGACCTTAAGTCTTATTCATATGCATGCAAAACACCGCTCTTGGCACTTCGGCCAGCGCGAGCATCACACCTCTTTGGGTGGAAACAACACACTCTGGCTCTTCGGCCCTTACGAGTCTGGTTGCGTAACCGTTCTCAATGAGCATGCATATGACTCGATCTAAATAGATCGGCTACTCGGCGTATTTTTACGCAACGAGTCCAAACCTAGCCAAGGCGCAACCTCTACTCCGGCTCAGCGGCCCTTACGAGCAAGGTGCCCTTGCAGGCACAAGGATACGAGCCGATCTGGCATCGTTCCATCAACGGACATCATTATGCCGTTCCATTGGTTCCGGCAGCTCTTCTGCCGACCATCTCGTCAGCACCTCCCCTGCTCTACTGGCAGTGGTGTGACGAACCCTTCTACGTTGTAGAGGGCAAACCATGAACTGGGTAGCACTCTGCTATATGTCAGAGTATCCTGCTACGTTCTTTCTGAGCTATTCTTAACTTCTTCAGAAATTTCAGCAGCACTTCCTCTTTTTTACGAAGAAAGTGTGCGTTTCTTTTATCCATTTCAGCGGCATCTTCCCTCTTTGGTAGGAAATCGCCACGCTTAATTCGGGAAATGGATGTGCACCGTTGTGCGTACTTTGCATCCATCAAGGTTGCAGGAACCCATGGCCATAGCCAGGCCATACGTAATTGACTTAGTCTTTACGTAAAGAGCATTTTGCCAAAAAGCGAAGCCTTTCCAATAAGGGCTTCATTCGTCAAGCAGAATCTTGAACGAGGAGCGGTCAGGGAATCGCATTGGCGATTTGGAGTTTGATCTCCATTTGAACGCTCACTTATGCACTATATATGTAGTATAAGCAGAAGCCTGTGCTTTATACAGCGGCGGCGTAAAGAAATGCATATACTATTGTTCAGGGTGTGTAACTGAACGAAATTTTCTACATATATAACAAAACAGAAGCCTTGGCATCGTTCGACGCGACGGCGTAAGTAAATACATTGCATAATCGGAAATGCAGAAAACAGGGAGCCTTGGCATCATACGACGCGACGGCAAAGGTAAATTACATAGCCTGTGCGATATAAGACGCGTCGGCAGAATCAGCAGATATACACCTAGATCTGTATCCAACGATAGTTACGAGGCAAGCGAGTGAACACCGAAGTGTCCTAGAGGGCTCAACCAAGAACTAGGGCGAGATACTATTTTTGAAGAACGCATATACTGCGCATTCGAACATATATATCCGACGATAGTTACGAGGCGAGCGCGTGAACACCGAAGCGTCCTAGAGGGCTCAACCAAGAACTAAAGCAAGATACTACTTCAAAAAGTATATGCTATATACAAACAATCAAATACTTGAGAGAGATGGTTTAATGAAGCGAACTTACTTCAATTTGAGGAAGAAACGACTCCGATTGCTTCAAACACTTCGAACGAGGCTCGACTTCGAAAAAGGATCAACTTCGAACTTCGGATGAAAAAGGACTTGGACTTTGACTTTGAACCAAACCAGGTTCAAGTCAAGTCAACTGGGTTCAGACTTAGGTCAAGTAGGTTAAGACTTAGGTCAGGTGGGTTAGGACCAGGTCAGGCAGGCTCAGACCAGGTCAAGCAGGCTCAGGCTAAGTCAGGCAGGCTTAGACCAGGTCAGGTGGGCTTAGGTGGGCTAGGCTAGGTAGGGGAGGTTAGGAAAAGGAGGAGAGAGAGAGAGGGGTTGGCGATTTTTAAAGAGAGGGGGGCTCCTCTATTTATAGGTTCTGAAACTTGGGCCCCAAGTTTCAGAATCCCCTCTTTACCCTTGGGCTTTTCTGAGAATCCCTTCCATGGAAGGTGCTGGAAGGAGCTGGAAGGTACTGGAAGATGCTGGAAGGTGCTAGAATATTCTAGAATATTCTAGAACATTTTCTGAGAAATATTTCTGTGGGTTCCACCAATATTTCCGTGGGTCCCGCAAGAATTTCGGGTTTTCAGTGATTTTTTTTCCGAAAAATTCTTAGTACGCCATTCCCTTCGTATTGACGTAACTAAGAAAGTTGACTTGCAGGAATCCTTTGATTTCGTTCAGCTAGGAAGTTATGGCTTCCAGAGTGTTTGAGCATATATTTGTGATTCGATGAATATCCTGAGTATTACTGGCTCACAGGAATTGATTCGTTTCGCATTCTGAGAAAAATGTCATTTTTAGGGGTAAATGCCTCATGAATTTTATTCAGATATTTTCTGAAAAATTGCGGGTCTTACATCATTACCCCCTTAAAGGAATTTCGTCCGCGAAATTCAGCTAAGAGTACAAGGTGAAGAGTTCAGGATATTTATCCCGCATATCCAATTCAGGCTCCCAAGTGCAATCATCGATTCCATGATGCTGCCACCTCACTTTAACAAGTGGAATGACCTTCGTCCTTAGCACTTGCTCCCGTCGGTCCATGATCTCAATAGGTCTTTCTTCCACAGTCATATCCTCCTGGATGTCAAGATCTTCATGTTGGATGACGTGGGAAGGGTCGTGAACGTATTTTCTAAGCATTGACACGTGAAATACATTGTGTATCTGTGTATACTGTGGTGGCAATGTTACTCTGTAGGCGGTCTCTCCTATCCGGCTCAAAACATCGAAGGGACCAACGAATCTGGGGCTGAGTTTCCCCTTCTTTCCGAAATGAAACACACTCTTGGTTGAAGAGACCTTGATAAAAACCTTATCTCCAACCGCAAAAGTGAGTTCCCTACGCCGCTGATCGGCGTAGCTTTTCTGTCGACTCTGAGCAGTCAGTAGCTTCTTTCTGATCATGTGGACCTGCTCAGTGTAATGCTGCAACACAATGGGCGAGTCCAGGGTTTGCTCACCCACTTTACCCCAATGGATTGGTGATCGACAGGGTCGCCCATACAAGGCTTCATACGGTGCCATCCCAATGCTAGCGTGGTGGCTATTATTATAAGCAAATTCAGCCAACGCTAGGTGGGAATCCCAATCACCCTTCCATTCCAGCATACAGGCTCTTAACATATCTTCAAGAGTCTGTATGGTTCGTTCCGATTGCCCATCTGTTTGGGGATGGAATGCTGTACTGAACTTGAGTTTCGTCCCCAGGGCTCTCTGAAGATGCTCCCAAAAGTGAGAGGTGAACTTCGGGTCACGATCAGATATGATCGAAATCGGCACTCCATGGAGTCTAACGATTTCTCGAAGGTAGATCTCTGCCAATCGTTCAGTTGAGTATCGAGTGTTGATTGGCAGAAAGTGAGCAGACTTGGTGAGTCTGTCCACGATCACCCATATTTAGTCATGTTGTCTCTTGGATCGAGGCAATCCAACGATGAAATCCATCGTAATGCCTTCCCATTTCCATTCTGGAATCTCGATCTGTTGCATCTTTCTACCAGGTCGCTGATGTTCAATCTTAACTTGCTGGCAGATCAAACATTTTGAGACAAACGTAGCCACGTCACACTTCATACCCCTCCACCAGTACTTTCTCTGCAAGTCTCGGAACATCTTCGTACCTCTAGGGTGGATAGTGTACTTGCTACAATGGGCCCCCTGGAGCACTTCCTGTCTTAGCTCAGGGTTATTTGGAACCCAAATCCTTTCTTCCATCCATATTCCTCCATCTTCTTTCAAATGGAAGAAAGTGTCATCTCTTTCAGCACGAGCTTTCAATTCCAAGTACTGGGGATCCTTAAACTGTTCAGCTACAATTTGATCGAGGAGCTCAATGTGGATCGTCAAACACAACATTTGGATTCTGTCAGAATCAGCCAAAAATGACTTCCAGTTTACGAAATCCTCCATCAGCTTCCGTTGTCCGGTTAGGCTGGCCAGAGTGCCAACAGTCTTGCGACTAAGGGCATCTGCTACAACATTCGCCTTTCCAGGGTGATAGGAAAGCGTGAATTCATAGTCTTTGAGGAATTCCAGCCATCGTCGTTGCCGCATATTAAGTTCTTTTTGAGAAAAGAGGTATTTTAGGCTCTTATGGTCCGACATGACCTCAAATTTTTCTCCATATAGGTAGTGTCGCCAAATTTTAAGTGCGAACACTACCGCGGCAAGCTCAAGATCGTGGGTTGGATAATTTTTCTCATGGACTCTCAACTGTCGTGACGCATAGGCGATTACTTTGTCATACTGCATCAACACACAACCCAGACCTGTTCCTGAGGCATCGGTATATGCTACGAAGCCTCCTTGACCAGAAGGTAAGGTAAGGACAGGGGAAGTGGTAAGCCTCTGTTTGAGAACCTCAAAGCACTCCCTACACTGGTCAGTCCATTCAAACTTGACTCCCTTTTTAAGTAATTTCGTCATCGGTACGGCGATTCGGGAGAAGTCTTGTATGAACTTCCGATAATATCCGGCAAGTCCAAGGAAGCTACGGACCTCAGTGATATTTTCTGGCTGCTTCCAGTCCATCACAGCTTCCACCTTCGCAGGATCCACTGCGATTCCGTCTTTTGAGATCACATGACCAAGGAACATCACTTTATCTAGCCAGAATTTACATTTTGAAAACTTAGCATAGAGTTGGTTATCTTGAAGGGTTTTCAAGACGATTTTCAAGTGCTCCACGTGTTGTTCCTTGTTCTCAGAATATACGAGAATGTCATCAATAAAGACAATGACAAAGCTATCCAAATATGGTCTGAATATCCGGTTCATTAGATCCATAAAGGTAGCAGGCGCATTAGTGAGTTCGAAGGGCATTACTACGAACTCATAATCGCCATATCTCGTTCTGAAGGCAGTCTTAGGTATATCCTCTTCCTTTACTCTGAGTTGATGGTACCCTGACCTGAGGTCGATCTTGGAGAACACTCGTTGTTCTGAGCTGATCGAATAAGTCCTCAATCCGAGGCAACGGGTACTTATTTTTAACAGTTGCCTGGTTAAGCATCCGATAATCGATGCATAACCGAAGGGATCCATCCTTCTTCTTTACAAACAGTACCGGGGCTCCCCACGGTGATACACTCGGTCGGATGAACCCTTGTTCTATCAGTTCTTCCAACTGACACTTTAACTCACTAAGTTCAGCTAAAGCCATTCGATACGGGGCTTTGGATATCGACGATGTTCCAGGTAAGGATTGAATTCCAAATTCAACCTCACGAAGTGGCGGAAGTCCTGGCAATTCCTCAGGAAATACATCGAGAAATTCCCGCACCACTTCCAAACTCTTAAGGGGCTGGTCATTGGATTTTTCCACCAAGAGACTCAACAGGAAGGCCACACAACCCTTCCTAAGGTATTTTTGTACCTTAAGTGCTGATATGAGCCTTTTCTGTGGAACTGGTTTGGATAACCGGTATTCCATCTTAGGCAATCCGGGTCGGGATAGGATCACTCTGCCCTCGCGGCACAAAATCTTGGCATTATTCTGAGCCAACCAATTCATTCCCAGAATGACATCGTACTGTATCATATCGATCAGGATGGCGTCAGTAGGCAAGTGTTGCCCTGCTATCTCAATATCCAATTTTTTCACACACCGGATACATTTGGTGCGTGAACCCAACGGGTTATATACTTCGATTATTTTATCAATCGGTTGCACCGAGGCGTGGAGTTGTTCGGTGAAATCGTCAGAGATAAACGTATGAGTAGCACCACAATCAAACAAGACGTAAGCTGCATGTCCATTAACAAGTACGGTGCCTTCAATCAGGTCACCATTTTTGACTTGTTCAGTCGTTACAGCATATACACGACCTGCAGCAGGCCTTTGTTCAATCCTAGGGGGCGGTCGTTGGAACTGCGAATGCTGTGGTGCTGGTCGAGAGGGTCCGGCAGATCCGGCATTACTCCTCTATTCATCTGCAGCCTTCTTGGCGCAATCTCTTATAAAGTGGCCCATCTTGCCACAATACAAGCAACCACCCATGTCACGAGGACATGGCTTTCCGGGGTGGTTCACACGACACCTTGGGCAGCCGAAGTTGGACTGCTGACCATTCAGAGTTGTGTTCTGCCTTGGCCTCACGACTTGTTGAGTGTTGTTCCCTCCTTGGAACTTCTTCTTTTGAAAGGGTTGTCGTGAACCCTGGCCACTTGGGAACGTCCTTTTGCGATTCCCACCATTCACTATGGGCTTCTTTGCTACGATCACTTTACATCGCGCCCAATCTTCTTGGATTTTTGAAGCTGCTGCCACTGCAGCCTGAAAAGTCGAAGGCATGCTTGTTATCACACGAGACCGCAGCCCTTCGCGCAGACCATTCACATATTTGTCGGCCCTTTCTTGGTCGGTCTCAAATAACCGGGAGCAGTACCGTTCAAGATTTTGAAATTTGGTGGTATAGTCAATCAGACTCATGCCACTCTGCTCCAATTCCAGAAACTCCATCTTCTTCTTGTTTCTGGAGTGTAATGGAAAATAATTATCCATGAAAGCTCTCCGGAAGTCAGTCCAAGGAATGACTTCAACTTCCGAGAACTGGATAATCTTAGTGGTATCCCACCACTTTCGTGCGTTGTCTTTCAGCCTGTACGTGCCAAAGTTGGTCTTCTTTTCTTCTGGTACTCCCAATACCAGGAAGGCACATTCTGTCTCTTCGACCCAACTTTCTGCCAGTTCAGGATCGGCTCTTCCGGCGAAGACTGGCGGATTGAGCTTGAGTAATTTTTCATAGGTTATTCCCCCAAGGTTTTCGTTTCGAGGTGTGACTGGTTCCAGCATTGTTTCTCGAATGGCAGTAACCAGATTGTTGAGCGTTTCCAGCAGGAATCCTTGAGTATGGGACTCCTCGCTCGGCATAGTTCTCCTCGTCGTAGGAGCCATTTATCTATCACATACAAGCAACATGTTTTAGTTTCTCAATGTATATATCAAAGCAAAAGTTTCATTTACTTAATATACATCACATTTACACAAACATCGCCTTAAACAAAACGTCATGCCGCACTGGCAGACTTTTAGGCGTTGAGAAACTATGTACATGAGTCTATTGACTCCAAAACACTACCAGTCTCTTCTAGGAACTGGATTTCTTTCTCGACCCAAAGAACCCGAAGTATCGTTTACTTCCATATTGCCTTGGTGCAGGCACTACTAGTTTTGGCTTGGGCGGCACTTTCGCGCTCTCAAGCGAATCCTGTGGGTAGATCAGTGATGCTGGTCCACTTGCCCATTCAGTGGCATCATGGCTCGGGGAATCCGATACCATAACGGGATGATAGGGGTTGTATCCCTCTTCCTGGCCATTCAGACTCGGCATTGGTGAAGCCGCTCTGTTCCCCCATATAATAGTACTTTGATTCGAGGAATCTGAAATCATGATGGGATTATAGAAGGAGTTGTTGCATCCCTCCTCCCAACTGTGCAAGCTAGGCGTACATGATGCCTGTTGATAGCCTTGCGATTGACCAAATCCCTCAAGGAAGTTCAAGTCAAATCCTACCAGAGACGGTAGTTCATCAGAAATTGCTGGGGTACGGCTACTCCCTCTACTAGAGTAATGTGGCCCACTAACACGCGAGGTCTCATCCCTAAGACCAAGCGATCCCCGCCGACCCATATCGGCGGTATGTTTCATTTGGCATTCGTTGGCGGAATGCCCTTCTTCGCCACAATACTGGCAGTCTTGGACTTCATATGGGCATACCCACTCATCGTGCATGGTCTCGCAATGATAGCAGTATCCTCGGGAGTCGTGAGTTGCCATCTATACAAAGATGCACCCAGATTAGAATAACAAGTACAAAATATACTTACAGTGCGATAAGGTGGACAAGACGGATCTCGAACCAGGTTTCTCAGACTCTTGCTCTGATACCAATTCTGTAACGCCCCGGATTTCCAAAACAAAGCTAAGTTAAAATTTTCATGAATTTCTTTTTTTTTTCTTTGCAGCGGAACTTACAAAAGCTTTTAGCAGCGGAATCAGACGATAATGAGTCGTCAGTTTTAGAAAACTACGAGCACGTTGCAGGTATGTGGCCAAGCAACTCATTGACCACCAAAGTGTTTCATTTTATCGAAAACACATGTTTGTTACAACACTACTGCTTAGGAAAGCAGTGTAGGTTCAATAAAAGGAAGCAGTACAACTCTGTCTAGAGAAACCCTGGAACTCGATGCCGCCATGCTTCGCATATCGCCACGCAGGTCCAATACCTGAAATCCCCATAAAACGGGGTCAGAACCACTGAGGGTCTGGTAAGCATGCAGTCATACATCCATTCAACTCAAGTACAATAATGACCACTCAGGGTCGCAATGCGCAATAACGACGCTCAAGCCTCCAAGACTTAACGTATATCGCAGGAGCCTCCTCAAGGCTATGAGTTGAACATCCGCTCAAGTCTTCATGACTTAGAGCAAGCCTTTTCAGGGCTGTGATTTGAATAACCGCTTAAGTCTCCATGACTTAGCCATGACCTCTTTCGGGTCTCAAAGTGATATTTAGCTCAAGTCTTCATACTTGGCACATCCGTATCCCACGCATCTAAGGACAACTCCTCGAGCTTCGCTTAGTCGTGCGGATACAACACAGGTCTTTGCCCAGTCGGTCCAGTAGTATATCGAACATGACACCTTCACAAAGGTTATGCAAGACTGACTCAACAACGGCCATCCACGCATACATTCAAGCATCGCTGAACCTAAGCTAATGCATTGTTTCGATAATTAACCGCTCCCGCCTTTGGTACGCAGGTAGAGCTATTGTCCGGGCATCAACGCGACGTTCTGGGGGTTGATTATTCTATGTATTTTAGATACCCCAGAGGCCTGTTGACCCTATCCATAGTAGGGCAGTGTGTTTCAACTGGGAGAACCCTACTAGGCCCATATTCGGATGCATCCTCTACTTGCAGTAGTTGGGTTCAATCCTTAGATCTTAAGGATAACCACGACCCCAAAACCCATGAGTGACTGAGGCCATCATTGACTCTATTAGGTCCAAAGTAAAATACGTGTCACTCAAGGTTGTACCATCACTGTCATTCCACAGTGAGCATAATTCCTGAAGGGGTCTGCCAGTCTTACAATTACTTAGACAGAATCTGCATGCCATTTAGGTAGCCCGTGCTTTCAGCACTACGGGAGTATGTACCCGACCCCATTCAGTCTGCCCCAACACAGTCATTACTGAGGGGGTATCCCTAACACGATTTTCAACCGCGGGGTATGTGCGACCTTAAGTCTTATTCATATGCATGCATAACACCGCTCATGGCACTTCGGCCACCGCGAGCATCACACCTCTTTGGGTGGAAACAACACACTCTGGCTCTTCGGCCCTTACGAGTCTGGTTGCGTAACCGTTCTCAATGAGCATGCATATGACTCGATCTAAATAAATCGGCTACTCGGCGTATTTTTACGCAACGAGTCCAAACCTAGCCAAGGCGCAACCTCTACTCTGGCTCAGCGGCCCTTACGAGCAAGGTGCCCTTGCAGGCACAAGGATACGAGCCGATCTGGCATCGTTCCATCAACGGACATCATTATGCCATTCCATTGGTTCCGGCAGCTCTTCTGCCGACCATCTCGTCAGCACCTCCCCTGCTCTACTGGCAGTGGTGCGACGAAGCCTTCTACGTTGTAGAGGGCAAACCATGAACTGGGTAGCACTCTGCTATATGTCAGAGTATCCTGCTACGTTCTTTCTGAGCTATTCTTAACTTCTTCAGAAATTTCAGCAGCACTTCCTCTCTTTTACGGAGAAAGCGTGCGTTTCTTTTATCCATTTCAGCGGCATCTCTCCTCTTTGGTAGGAAATCACCACGCTTAATTCGGGAAATGGATGTGCACCGTTGTGCGTACTTTGCATCCATCAAGGTTGTAGGAACCCATGGCCATAGCCAGGCCATACGTAATTGACTTAGTCTTTACGTAAAGAGCATTTTGCCAAAAAGCGAAGCCTTTCCAATAGGGGCTTCATTCGTCAAGCAGAATCTTGAACGAGGAGCGGTCAGGGAATCGCATTGGCGATTTGGAGTTTGATCTCCATTTGAACGCTCATTTATGCGCTATATATGTAGTATAAGCAGAAGCCTGTGCTTTATACAGCGGCGGCGTAAAGAAATGCATATACTATTGTTCAGGGTGTGTAACTGAACGAAATATTCTACATATATAACAAAACAGAAGCCTTGGCATCGTTCGACGCGACGGCGTAAGTAAATACATTGCATAATCGGAAGTGCAATAATCGGAAATGCAGAAAACAGAGAGCCTTGGCATCATACGACGCGACGGCAAAGGTAAATTACATAGCCTGTGCGATATAAGACGCGTCGGCAGAATCAACAGATATACACCTAGATCTGTATCCAACGATTGTTACGAGACGAGCGAGTGAACATCGAAGTGTCCTAGAGGGCTCAACCAAGAACTAGGGCGAGATACTATTTTTGAAGAACGCATATACTGCGCATTCAAACATATATATCCGACGATAGTTACGAGGCGAGCGCGTGAACACCGAAGCGTCCTAGAGGGCTCAACCAAGAACTAAAGCAAGATACTACTTAAAAAAGTATATGCTATATACAAACAATCAAATACTTGAGAGAGATGGTTTAATGAAGCGAACTTACTTCAATTTGAGGAAGAAACGACTCCGATTGCTTCAAACGCTTCGAACGAGGCTCGACTTCGAAAAAGGATCAACTTCGAACTTCGGACGAAAAAGGACTTGGACTTTGACTTTGAACCAAACCAGGTTCAAGTCAAGTCAACTGGGTTCAGACCTAGGTCAGGTGGGTTAGGACAAGGTCAGGCAGGCTCAAAGCAGGTCAAGCAGGCTCAGGCTAAGTCAGGCAGGCTTAGACCAGGTCAGGTGGGCTCAGGTGGGCTAGGCTAGGTAGGGGAGGTTTGGAAAAGGAGGAGAGAGAGGGGTTGGCGATTTTTAAAGAGAGGGGGGCTCCTCTATTTATAGGTTCTGAAACTTGGGCCCCAAGTTTCAGAATCCCCTCTTTACCCTTGGGCTTTTCTGAGAATCCCTTCCATGGAAGGTGCTGGAAGGAGCTGGAAGGTACTGGAAGATGCTGGAAGGTGCTAGAATATTTTAGAATATTCTAGAACATTTTCTGAGAAATATTTCTGTGGGTCCCACCAATATTTCTGTGGGTCCCGCAAGAATTTCGGGTTTTCAGTGATTTTTTTTCTGAAAAATTCTGAGTACGCCATTCCCTTCGTATTGACGTAACTAAGAAAGTTGGCTCGCAGGAATCCTTTGATTTCGTTCAGATAGGAAGTTATGGCTTCTAGAGTGTTTGAGCATATATTTGCGATTCGATGAATATCCTGAGTATTACTGGCTCGCAGGAATTGATTCGTTTCGCATTCTGAGAAAAATGCCATTTTTAGCGGTAAATGCCTCATGAATTTTATTCAGATATTTTCTGAAAAATTGCGGGTCTTACATCATTACCCCCTTAAAGGAATTTCTTCCGCGAAATTCAGCTAAGAGTACAAGGTGAAGAGTTTAGGATATTTATCCCGTATATCCAATTCAGGCTCCCAAGTGCAATCATCGATTCCATGATGCTGCCACCTCACTTTAACAAGTGGAATGACCTTCGTCATTAGCACTTGCTCCCGTCGGTCCATGATCTCAACAGGTCTTTCTTCCAGTCATATCCTCCTGGATGTCAAGATCTTCATGTTGGATGACGTGGGAAGGGTCGTGAACGTATTTTCTAAGCATTGACACGTGAAATACGTTGTGTATCTGTGTATACTGTGGTGGCAATGCTACTCTGTAGGCGGTCTCTCCTATCCGACTCAAAACCTCGAAGGGACCAACGAATCTGGGGCGGTGTTTCCCCTTCTTTCTGAAATGAAACACACTCTTGGTTGGGGAGACCTTGATAAAAACCTTATCTCCAACCGCAAAAGTGAGTTCCCTACGCCGCTGATCGGCGTAGCTTTTCTGTCGACTCTGAGCAGTCAGTAGCTTCTTTCTGATCATGTGAACCTGCTCAGTGTAATGCTGCAACACAATGGGCGAGTCCAGGGTTTGCTCACCCACTTTACCCCAATGGATTGGTGATCGACAGGGTCGCCCGTACAAGGCTTCATACGGTGCCATCCCAATGCTAGCGTGGTGGCTATTATTATAAGCAAATTCAGCCAACGCTAGGTGGGAATCCCAATCACCCTTCCATTCCAGCATACAGGCTCTTAACATATCTTCAAGAGTCTGTATGGTTCGTTCCGATTGCCCATCTATTTGGGGATGGAATGCTGTACTGAACTTGAGTTTCGTCCCCAGGGCTCTCTGAAGATGCTCCCAAAAGTGAGAGGTGAACTTCGGGTTACGATCAGATATGATCGAAATCGACACTTCATGGAGTCTAACGATTTCTCGAAGGTAGATCTCTGCCAATCGTTCAGTTGAGTATCGAGTGTTGATTGGCAGAAAGTGAGCAGACTTGGTGAGTCTGTCCACGATCACCCATATTGAGTCATGTTGTCTCTTGGATCGAGGCAATCCAACGATGAAATCCATCGTAATGCCTTTCCATTTCCATTCTGGAATCTCGATCCGTTGCATCTTTCCACCAGGTCGCTGATGTTCGATCTTAACTTGCTGGCAGATCAAACATTTTGAGACAAACGTAGCCACTTCACGCTTCATACCCCTCCACCCGTACTTTCTCTGCAAGTCTCGGAACATCTTCGTACCTCCAGGGTGGATAGTGTACTTGCTACTTTCCTGGAGCACTTCCTGTCTTAGCTCAGGGTTATTTGGAACCCAAATCCTTTCTTCCATCCATATTCCTCCATCTTCTTTCAAATGGAAGAAAGTGTCATCTCTTTCAGCACGAGCTTTCAATTCCAAGTACTGGGGATCCTTAAACTGTTCAGCTACAATTTGATCGAGGAGCTCAATGTGGATCGTACAACACAACATTTGGATTCTGTCAGAATCAGCCAAAAATGGCTTCCGGTTTACGAAATCCTCCATCAGCTTCCATTGTCCGGTTAGGCTGGCCAGAGTGCCAACAGTCTTGCGACTAAGGGCATCTGCTACAACATTCGCCTTTCCAGGGTGATAGGAAAGCGTGAATTCATAGTCTTTGAGGAATTCCAGCCATCGTCATTGCCGCATATTAAGTTCTTTTTGAGAAAAGAGGTATTTTAGGCTCTTATGGTCTGACATGACCTCAAATTTCTCTCCATATAGGTAGTGTCGCCAAATTTTAAGTGCGAACACTACCGCGGCAAGCTCAAGATCGTGGGTTGGATAATTTTTCTCATGGACTCTCAACTGTCGTGACGCATAGGCGATTACTTTGTCATACTGCATCAACACACAACCCAAACCTGTTCCTGAGGCATCGGTATATGCTACGAAGCCTCCTTGACCAGAAGGTAAGGTAAGGACAGGGGAAGTGGTAAGCCTCTGTTTGAGAACCTCAAAGCACTCCTTACACTGGTCAGTCCATTCAAACTTGACTCCCTTTTTAAGTAATTTCATCATCGGTACGACGATTCGGGAGAAGTCTTGTATGAACTTCTGATAATATCCTGCAAGTCCAAGGAAGCTACGGACCTCAGTGATATTTTCTGGCTGTTTCCAGTCCATCACAGCTTCCACCTTCGCAGGATCCACTGCGATTCCATCTTTTGAGATCACATGACCAAGGAACATCACTTTATCTTGCCAGAATTCACATTTTGAAAACTTAGCATAGAGTTGGTTATCTTGAAGGGTTTTTAAGACGATTTTCAAGTGCTTCACGTGTTGTTCCTTGTTCTCAGAATATACGAGAATGTCATCAATAAAGACGATGACAAAGCTATCCAAATATGGTCTGAATATCCGGTTCATTAGATCCATAAAGGCAGCAGGCGCATTAGTGAGTCCGAAGGGCATTACTACGAACTCATAATGGCCATATCTCGTTCTGAAGGCAGTCTTAGGTATATCCTCTTTCTTTACTCTGAGTTGATGGTACCCTGACCTGAGGTCGATCTTGAAGAACACTCGTTGTTCTGAGCTGATCGAATAAGTCCTCAATCCGAGGCAACGGGTACTTATTTTTAACAGTTGCCTGGTTAAGCATCCGATAATCGATGCATAACCGAAGGGATCCATCCTTCTTCTTTACAAACAGTACCGGGGCTCCCCACGGTGATACACTCGGTCGGATGAACCCTTGTTCCATCAGTTCTTCCAACTGACACTTCAACTCACTAAGTTCAGCTGACGCCATTCGATACGGGGCTTTGGATATCGGCGATATTCCAGGTAAGGATTGAATTCCAAATTCAACCTCACAAAGTGGCGGAAGTCCTGGCAATTCCTCAGGAAATACATCGGGAAATTCCCGCACCACTTCCAAACTCTTAAGGGGCTGGTCGTTGGATTTTTCCACCGAGAGACTCAACAGGAAGGCCACACAACCCTTCCTAAGGTATTTTTGTACCTTAAGTGCTGATATGAGCCTTTTCTGTGGAACTGGTTAGGATAACCGGTATTCCATTTTAGGCAATCCGGGTCGGGATAGGATCACTCTGCCCTCGCGGCACAAAATCTTGGCATTATTCTGAGCCAACCAATTCATTCCCAGAATGACATCGTACTGTATCATATCGATCAGGATGGCGTCAGTAGGCAAGTGTTGCCCTGCTATCTCAATATCCAAATTTTTCACACACCGGATACATTTGGTGCGTGAACCCAACGGGTTATATACTTTGATTATTTTATCAATCGGTTGCACCGAGGCGTGGAGTTGTTCGGTGAAATCGTCAGAGATAAACGTATGAGTAGCACCACAATCAAACAAGACGTAAGCTGCATGTCCATTAACAAGTACGGTGCCTTCAATCAGGTCACCATTTTTTACTTGTTCAGTCGTTACAGCATATACACGACCTACAGCAGGCCTTTGTTCGATCCTAGGGGGCGGTCGTTGGAACTGCGAACGCTGTGGTGCTGGTCGAGAGGGTCTGGCAGATCCGGCATTACTCCTCTGTTCATCTGCAGCCTTCTTGGCGCAATCTCTTATAAAGTGGCCCATCTTGCCACAATACAAGCAACCACCCATGTCACGAGGACATGGCTTTCCGGAGTGGTTCACACGACACCTTGGGCAGCCGAAGTTGGACTGCTGACCATTTAGAGTTGTGTTCTGCCTTGGCCTCACGACTTGTTGAGTGTTGTTCCCTCCTTGGAACTTCTTCTTTTGAAAGGGTTGTCGTGAACCCTGGCCACTTGGGAACGTCCTTTTGTGATTCCCACCATTCACTATGGGCTTCTTTGCTACGATCACTTTACATTGTGCCCAATCTTCTTGGATTTTTGAAGCTGCTGCCACTGCAGCCTGAAAAGTCGAAGGCATGCTTGTTATCACACGAGACCGCAGCCCTTCGCGCAGACCATTCACATATTTGTCGGCCCTTTCTTGGTCGGTCTCAAATAACCGGGAGCAGTACCGTTCAAGATTTTGAAATTTGGTGGTATAGACAATCAGACTCATGCCACTCTGCTCCAATTCCAGAAACTCCATCTTCTTCTTGTTTCTGGAGTGTAATAGAAAGTAATTATCCATGAAAGCTCTCTGGAAGTCAGTCCAAGGAATGACTTCAACTTCCGAGAACTGGATAATCTTAGTGGTATCCCACCACTTTCGTGCGTTGTCTTTCAGCCTGTACGTGCCAAAGTTGGTCTTCTTTTCTTCTGGTACTCCCAATACCAGGAAGGCACATTCTGTCTCTTCGACCCAACTTTCTGCCAGTTCAGGATCGGCTCTTCCGGCAAAGACTGGCGGATCGAGCTTGAGGAATTTTTCATAGGTTATTCCCCCAAGGTTTTCGTTTCGAGGTGTGACTGGTTCCGGCCTTGTTTCTCGAATGGCAGTAACCAGATTGTTGAGCGTTTCCAGCAGGAATCCTTGAGTATGGGACTCCTCGCTCGGCATAGTTCTCCTCGTCGTAGGAGCCATTTATCTATCACATACAAGCAACATGTTTTAGTTTCTCAATGTATATATCGAAGCAAAAGTTTCATTTACTTAATATACATCACATTTACACAAATATCGCCTTAAACAAAACGTCATGCCGCACTGGCAGACTTTTAGGCGTTGAGAAACTATGTACATGAGTCTATTGACTCCAAAACACTACCAGTCTCTTCTAGGAACTGGATTTCTTTCTCGACCCAAAGTATCATTTACTTCCACATTGCCTTGGTGCAGGCACTACTAGTTTTGGCTTGGGCGGCACTTTCGCGCTCTCAAGCTGTAAGACCCGCAATTTTTCAGAAAATATCTGAATAAAATTCATGAGGCATTTACCGGTAAAAATAGCATTTCTTCTCAGAATGCGAAATGAATCAATTCCTGCGAGCCAGTTATACTTAGGATATTCGTCGAATCACGAATATATCCTCAAACACTCTGGAAGCCATAACTTTCTACATGAATGAAATCAAAGGATTCCTGCGAGCCAACTTTCTTAGTTACGTCAATACGAAGGGAATGGCGTACTCAGAATTTTTCGGAAAAAAAAATCGCCGGAAACCCGAAATTCTTGCGGGACCCACGGAAATATTGGTGGGACCCACAGAAATATTCCTCAGAAAATATCTTGTGGGACGCACAAAATATCCTATAGAAATATCTTGTGGGCCCCACCTCAAAAGGAACCTCCAGGAATTTAAAAGAAGCCAAGGGGTAAAAGGGGCATGGAAAAACCCAAGAGGAGGTGGGCTTGGGCTATAAATAGCCCTCCCCACTCTCTATCTTCTCATAATTTTGACCCCCCCTCTCTCTCTTGCCTTCTCTCTCTCTCCTAAACCTCCCCTACCTAGCCTAGCCCACCTGAGCCCACCTGACCTGGTCTGAGCCTGCCTGACTTAGCCTGAGCCTGCCTGACCTGGTCCTAACCCACCTGACCTGGGTCTGAACCCACTTGACCTGGTCCAAACCCAGTTGACTTGACTTGAACCTAGTTGGGTTTAAAGTCAAAGTCCTTTTTGGTCCAGATTCCGGTTTGGATTTCTGAACCCAGACTTAGCCTACTTGAGCTGAGTTCAAACCTGCTGAACCCAGTTGACTTGGATCGAACCCTGTTTGGTTCAAACCACTTAGGTTGAGTAGCTTGACCTACTCTACCTCTTTCTCAACTAAGTCAGCTTCATCTGACTTAGTCTGACCTCTCGAAGGAAGGCTCGAAGCCAAAGAAGCAACCCGGAGCCGTTTCTTCCACGATTTGAAGTAAGTTCACTTCGTTGATCCATCTCTCTCAAGTATTTGATTGTTTGTATATAGAATATACTTTCTGAAGTAGTATCTTGCTTTAGTTCTTGGTTGAGCCCTCTAGGACGCTTCGGTGTTCACGCGCTCGCCTCGTAACTATCGTCGGATATATATGTTCGAATGCGCAGTATATGCGTTCTTCAAAAATAATATCTCACCCTAGTTCTTGGTTGAGCCCTAAGGCTCCATGTTTTCTGCACTTCCGATTACTGCACTTCCGATTATGCAATGTATTTACTTACGCCATCGCGTCGAACGATGCCAAGGCTTCTGCTTTGTTATATATGTAGAATATTTCGTTCAGTTACACACCCTGAACAATAGTATATGCATTTCTTTACGCCGCCGCTGTATAAAGCACAGGCTTCTGCTTATACTACATATATAGCGCATAAATGAGCGTTCAAATGGAGATCAACTCCAAATCGCCCATGCGATTCCTTGACCGCTCCTCGTTCAAGATTCTGCTTGACGAATGAAGCCCCTATTGGAAAGGCTTCGGTTTTTGGGAAAATGCTTTTTACGTAATGACTAAGTCAATTTCGTATGGCCTGGCTATGGCCAAGGGTTCCTGCAACTTTGATGGATGCAAAGTACGCACAACGGTGCGCATCCATTTCCCGAATTAAGTGTGGCGATTTCCTACCAAAGAGGGGAGATGCCGCTGAAATGGATAAAAGAAACGCACGCTTTCTCCGTAAAAGAGAGGAAGTGCTGCTGAAATTTCTGAAGAAGCTAAGAATAGCTCAGAAAGAACGTAGCAGGATACTCTGACATATAGCAGAGTGCTACCCAGTTCATGGTTTGCCCTCTACAACGTAGAAGGGTTCGTCGCACCACTGCCGGTAGAGCAGGGGAGGTGCTGACGAAATGGTCGGCAGAAGAGCTGCCAGAACCAATGGAACGGCATAATGATGTCCGTTGATGGAACGATGCCAGATCGGCTCGTATCCTTGTGCCTGCAAGGGCACCTTGCTCGTAAGGGCCGCTGAGCCGGAGTAGAGGTTGCGCCTTGGCTAGGTTTGGACTCGTTGCGTAAAAATACGCCGAGTAGCCGATCTATTTAGATCGAGTCATATGCATGCTCATTGAGAACGGTTACACAACCAGACTCGTAAGGGCTGATGAGCCAGAGTGTGTTGTTTCCACCCAAAGAGGTGCGATGCTCGTGGTGGCCGAAGTGCCAAAGAGCGGTGTTCTGCATGCATATGAATAAGACTTAAGGTCGCACATACCCCGCGGTTGGAGATCGTGTTAGGGGTACCCCCTCAGTAATGACTGTGTTGGGGAAGACTAAATGGGGTCGGGTACATACTCCCGTAGTGCTGAAAGCACGGGCTGCCTAAATGGCATGCAGATTCTGTCTAAGTAATTGTAAGACTGGCAGACCCCTTCAGGAATTATGCTCACTGTGGAATGACAGTGATGGTACAGCCTTGAGTGATATGTATTTTACTTTGGACCTGATAGAGTCCACGATGGCCTCAGTCACTCATGGGTTTTGGGGTCGTGGTTATCCTTAAGATCTAAGGATTGAACCCAACTACTGCAAGTAGAGAATGCATCCGAATATGGGCCTAGTAGGATTCTCCCAGTTGAAACACACTGCCCTACTATGGATAGGGTCAACAGGCCTCTGGGGTATCTAAAATACATAGAATAATCAACCCCCAGAACGTCGCGTTGATGCCCGGACAATAGCTCTACCTCCGTACCAAAGGCGGGAGCGGTTAATTATCAAACAATGCATTAGTTCTAGGTACAGCGATGCTTTGAATGTATGAGTGGATGACGTGTTGAGTCAGTCCTGCATAACCTTCGTGAAGGTGTCATGTTCGGTATACTACTGGACCGACTGGGCAAAGACCCGTGTTGTATCCGCACGACTAAGCGAAGCTCGAGGAGTTGTCCTTAGATGTGTGGGATACGGATGTGCCAAGTATGAAGACTTGAGTTAGGCATCACTTTGAGACCCGGAAGAGGTCATGGCTAAGTCGTGGAGACTTAAGCGGCTATTCAAATCACAGCCCTGAAAAGGCTTGCTCTAAGTCATGAGGACTCGAGCGGATGTTCAACTCATAGCCCTACGGAGGCTCTTGCGATATACGCTAAGTCTTGGAGGCTTGAGCGTCGTTATTGCGCATTGCGACCCTGAGTGGTCATTATCGTACTTGAGTTGAATGGATGTATGACTGCATGCTTACCAGACCATTAGTGGTTCTGACCCCGTTTCATGGGGATTTCAGGTGTTGTACCTGCGTGGCGATATGCGGAGCAAGGCGGCATCGAGTTCCAGGGTTTCTCTAGACAGAGTTGTACTGCTTCCTTTTTATTGAACCTACACTGCTTTCCTAAGCAGTAGTGTTGTAATAAATATATGTTTTCGATAAAATGGAACACTTTGGTGGTCAATGAGTTGCTTGGCCACGTACCTGCAACGTGCTCGGAGTTTTCTAAAACTGACGACTCATTATCGTCTAATTCCGCTGCTAAAAGTTTTTGTAAGTTCCGCTGCAAAGAAAAAAAAAGAAATTCATGAAAATTTTAACTTAGCTTTGTTTTGGAAATCCGGGGCGTTACAGAATTGGTATCAGAGCATGAGTCTGAGAAACCTGGTTCAAGATCCGTCATGGTCCCGATATCGCACTGTAAGTATATGTTTTTATACTTTTGTTCTGATCTGGGTGCATCTTTGTATAGATGGCAACTCATGACTCGCGTGGATACTGCTATCGCTGCAAGGTCATGCACGATGAGTGGATATGCCCGTATGAAGTCCAAGACTGCCAATACTGTGGCGAAGATGGGCATTCCGCCAATGAATGCCAAAGGAAATATACCGCCGATATGGGTCGGCGGGCTTCAAAGGGTCTCAGGGATGAGACTTCGCGTGTCAGTGGACCGCATCACTCTAGTGTTGGGAGCAACCATACCCCAACATCTTTTGATGAATTACCAAGGCTGAGGGATTTTGATTTGAACTTCCCTGCGGAGGTCTATCACTCGCCAAGCTACCATCCGGCATCACATATGCCGAGCTTTAATGGTAGGAACAAAAGAGGGGATTCTTTCTGTTCGCCGATCATTATTCCAGACTCCCAGAGTCTTGATCTTGCTGACTGGGAAAGTGGACTGGAGTCCCTCATATATCCCCAATATTCGCTTGCTAGTGCGGAAGTGCCGCCCAAGCCAAAGCTAGTAGTGCCTGCTCCAAGGTCATGTGGCAATAGATGGACCTTTTGGAGTTCGTCATCATCAAAGAAATTCAAGTCTTAAAGAGACTGGTGATGCTTTGGAGTCAGTAGACTCATGTATATAGTTTCTCAACGCCTAAAGTCTGCCAGTGTGGCATGACATTTTGTTTAAAGCGATGTTTGTGTAAATATGATGTATATTAAGTAAATAAAGCTTTTTACTTTCATATATACATTGAGAAACTAAAAACAAGTGCTTGTGTGTGCATAGATAAATGGCTCCTACGACGAGGAGAACCATACCAAGCGAGGAGTCCCATACGCAGGGATTCCTGTTGGAGACACTCAACAACCTGGTTACAGCCATCCGTGAAACGAGGCCAGAACCAGTCGCACCACGAAACGAGCACCTGGGAGGAGTGACTTATGAGAAGTTCCTCAAGCTTGACCCGCCAGTTTTCATTGGCAGAGCCGATCCTGAGCTCGCGGAGAGTTGGATCGAAGAGACGGAACGTGCCTTCTCAGTACTGGGAGTACCAGAAGAGAAAAAGACCAACTTTGGCACGTATCGATTAAAAGATAATGCACGGAAGTGGTGGGATACCACTAAACTTATCCAGTTCTCACAAGTCGAAGTCATTCCTTGGACTGACTTTCGGAGGACTTTTATGGATAACTACTTCCCGTTGTATTCTAGAAACAAGAAAAAGATGGAGTTTCTGGAGTTGGAATAGGGCGGTATGAGTCTAATGGACTATACCACCAAATTTCAGAATCTAGAGCGCTACTGCTTTCGATTGTTCGAAACAGACCAAGAAAGGGCCGACAAATATGTGAATGGTCTGCGCGAAGGGCTGCGATCTCGAGTGATAACAAGCATGCCTTCGACTTTTCAGGCTGCGGTAGCAGCAGCTTCAAAAATCCAAGAGGACTGGGCACGATCTAAAGTGATCGTAGCAAAGAAGCTCATAGTGAATGGTGGGAATCGTAAAAGGACGTTCCCAAGTGGCCAGGGTTCACGACAACCCTTTCAAAAGAAGAAGTTCCAAGGAAGGAACAACACTCAGCAAGTCGTGAGGCCAAGACAGAACCCAACTCCGAATGGTCAGCAGTCCAACTTCAGCTGCCCAAGGTGTCGTATGAACCACCCTGGAAAGCCATGTCCTCGTGACATTGGTGGGTGCTTGTATTGTGGCAAGATGGGCCACTTTATAAGGGATTGCGCCAAGAAGGCTGCAGATGAACAGAGGAGTAATGTCGGATCTGCCGGACCCTCTCGACCAGCCCCACAACGTTCTCAGTTTCAACGACCTCCACCTAGAGTAGAACAAAGGCCTGCTGCAGGTCGTGTATATGTTGTAACGACTGAACAAGTCGAAAATGGTGACCTGATTGAAGGCACCGTACCTATTAATGGACATGCAGCTTACGTCTTGTTTGATTGTGGTGCTACTCATACGTTTATCTCTGACGATTTCACCGAACAACTCCACGCTTCGGTGCAACCAATTGATAAAATGATCGAAGTATATAACCCGTTGGGTTCACGCACCAAATGTATCCGGTGTGTGAAAAATTTGGATATTGAGATAGCAGGGCAACACTTGCCTACTGACGCCATCCTGATCGATATGATACAGTACGATGTCATTCTGGGAATGAATTGGTTGGCTCAGAATAATGCCAAGATTCTGTGCCGCGAGGGCAGAGTAATTCTATCTCGACCCGGATTGCCTAAAATGGAATACCGGTTATCCAAGCCAGTTCCACAGAAAAGGCTCATATCAGCACTTAAGGTACAAAAATACCTTAGGAAGGGTTGTGTGGCCTTCCTGTTGAGTCTCTCGGTGGAAAAATCCAATGACCAACCCCTTGAGAGTTTGGAAGTGGTGCGGGAGTTTCCCGATGTGTTTCCTGAGGAATTGCCAGGACTTCCGCCACTTCGTGAGGTTGAATTTGGAATTCAATCCTTACCTAGAACAGCGCCGATATCCAAAGCCCCGTATCGAATGGCGCCAGCTGAACTCAGTGAGTTGAAGTGTCAGTTGGAAGAACTGATGGAACAAGGGTTCATCCGTCCTAGTGTGTCACCGTGGGGAGCCCCAGTGCTGTTTGTAAAGAAGAAGGATGGATCCCTTCGGTTATGCATCGATTATCGGATGCTTAACCAGGCAACTGTTAAAAATAAGTACTCGTTGCCTCGGATTGAGGACTTATTTGATCAGCTCAGAACAGCGAGGGTGTTCTCCAAGATCGACCTCAGGTCTGGGTACCATCAGCTCAGAGTAAAGGAAGAGGATATACCCAAGACAGCCTTCAGAACGAGATACGGCCATTATGAGTTCGTAGTAATGCCCTTCGGACTCACTAATGCGCCTGCTGCCTTTATGGATCTAATGAACCGGATATTCAGACCATATTTGAATAGCTTTGTCATCGTCTTTATTGATGACATTCTCGTATATTCTGAGAACAAGGAACAACACATGGAGCACTTGAAAATCGTCTTGAAAACCCTTCAAGATAACCAACTCTATGCTAAGTTTTCAAAATGTGAATTCTGGCTAGACAAAGTGATGTTCCTTGGTCATGTGATCTCAAAAGATGGAATCGCAGTGGATCCTGCGAAGGTGGAAGCTGTGATGGACTGGAAGCAGCCAGAAAATATTACTGAGGTCCGTAGCTTCCTTGGACTTGCCGGATATTATCGGAAGTTCATACAAGACTTCTCCCGAATCGCCGTACCGATGACGAAATTACTTAAAAAGGGAGTCAAGTTTGAATGGACTGACCAGTGTAAGGAGTGCTTTGAGGTTCTCAAACAGAGGCTTACCACTGCCCCTGTCCTTACCTTACCTTCTGGTCAGGGAGGCTTCGTGGCATATACCGATGCCTCAGGAACGGGTCTGGGTTGTGTGTTGATGCAGCATGGCAAAGTAATCGCCTATGCATCACGACAGTTGAGGGTCCATGAGAAAAACTATCCAACCCACGACTTGGAGCTTGCCGCGGTAGTGTTCGCACTTAAAATTTGGCGACACTACCTTTATGGAGAGAAATTTGAGGTCATGTCGGACCATAAAAGCCTAAAATACCTCTTTTCTCAAAAAGAACTCAATATGCGGCAACGGTGATGGCTGGAATTCCTCAAAGACTATGAATTCACGCTTTCCTATCACCCTGGAAAGGCGAATGTTGTAGCAGATGCCCTTAGTCGCAAGACTGTTGGCACTCTGGCCAGCCTAACCGGACAATGGAAGTTGATGGAGGATTTCGTCAACTGGAGGCCATTTTTGGCTGATTCTGGCCGAATCCAAATGTCATGTTTGACGATCCACATTGAGTTCCTCGATCGCATCGTAGCCGAACAGTTCAAGGATCCCCAGTACTTGGAATTGAAAGCTCGTGCTGAAAAAGATGATACTTTCTTCTATTTGAAAGAAGATGGAGGAATATGGATGGAAGAAAGGATTTGGGTTCCAAATAACCCTGAGCTAAGACAGAAAGTACTCCAGGAGGCTCATAATAGCAAGTACACCATTCACCCTGGAGGTACGAAGATGTTCCGAGATTTACAGAGAAAGTACTGGTGGAGGGGTATGAAACGTGATGTGGCTACGTTTGTCTCGAAGTGTTTGATCTGCCAGCAAGTTAAGATCGAACATCAGCGCCCTGGTGGAAAGATGCAACGGATCGAGATTCCAGAATGGAAATGGGAAGGCATTACGATGGATTTCATCGTTGGATTGCCTCGATCCAAGAGACAACACTATTCGATATGGGTGATCGTGGACAGACTCACCAAGTCTGCTCACTTCCTGCCAATTAACACTCGATACTCAACTAAACGATTGGCGGAGATCTACATTCGGGAAATCGTTAGACTCCATGGAGTGCCGATTTCGATCATATCCGATCGTGACCCGAAGTTCACCTCTCACTTTTGGGAGCAGCTTCAGAGAGCCCTGGGGACGAAACTCAAGTTCAGTACAGCATTCCATCCCCAAACAGATGGGCAATCAGAACGAACCATACAGACTCTTGAAGATATGCTAAGAGCCTGTATGCTGGAATGGAAAGGTGATTGGGATTCCCACCTAGCGTTGGCTGAATTTGCTTATAATAATAGCCACCACGCTAGCATTGGGATGGCACCGTATGAAGCCTTGTATGGACGACCCTGTAGATCACCAATCTATTGGGGTGAAGTGGGTGAGCGAACCTTGGACTCGCCCATTGTGTTGCAGCATTATACTGAGCAGGTCCACATGATCAGAAAGAAGCTACTGATTGCTCAGAGTCGACAGAAGAGCTACGCCGATCAGCGGCGTAGGGAACTCACTTTTGCGGTTGGAGATAAGGTTTTTATCAAGGTCTCTCCAACCAAGAGTGTGTTTCGTTTTGGAAAGAAGGGGAAGCTCAGCCCCAGATTCGTTGGTCCCTTCGAAGTTTTGAGCCGGATCAGAGAGACTGCCTACCGAGTAGCATTGCCACCACAATACGCGCAAATACATGATGTATTTCACGTATCAATGCTTAGAAAGTACGTTCATGATCCTTCTCACGTCATTCAACATGAAGACATTGACATCGGAGAAGATATGACGGTAGAAGAAAGGCCAGTGGAGATCATGGACCGACGGGAGCAAGTGCTAAGAACGAAGGTCATTCCACTTGTTAAAGTGAGGTGGCAGCATCATGGAATCGATGATTGCACTTGGGAGCCTGAATCGGATATGCGGGATAAATATCCTGAACTCTTCACCTTGTACTCTTAGCTGAATTTCGCGGACGAAATTCCTTTAAGGGGGTAATGATGTAAGACCCGCAATTTTTCAGAAAATATCTGAATAAAATTCATGAGGCATTTACCGGTAAAAATAGCATTTCTTCTCAGAATGCGAAACGAATCAATTCCTGCGAGCCAGTTATACTTAGGATATTCGTCGAATCACGAATATATCCTCAAACACTCTGGAAGCCATAACTTTCTACCTGAATGAAATCAAAGGATTCCTGCGAGCCAACTTTCTTAGTTACGTCAATACGAAGGGAATGGCGTACTCAGAATTTTTCGGAAAAAAAATCGCCGGAAACCCGAAATTCTTGCGGGACCCACGGAAATATTGGTGGGACCCACAGAAATATTCCTCAGAAAATATCTTGTGGGACCCACAAAATATCCTATGGAAATATCTTGTGGGCCCCACCTCAAAAGGAACCTCCAGGAATTTAAAAGAAGCCAAGGGGTAAAAGGGGCATGGAAAAACCCAAGAGGAGGTGGGCTTGGGCTATAAATAGCCCTCCCCACTCTCTCTCTTCTCATAATTTCGACCCCCCCTCTCTCTCTTGCCTTCTCTCTCTCTCCTAAACCTCCCCTACCTAGCCTAGCCCACCTGACCTGGTCTGAGCCTGCCTGACCTGGTCCTAACCCACCTGACCTGGGTCTGAACCCACTTGACCTGGTCCAAACCCAGTTGACTTGACTTGAACCTAGTTGGGTTTTAAGTCAAAGTCAAAGTCCTTTTTGGTCCAGATTCCGGTTTGGATTTGTGAACCCAGACTTAGTCTACTTGAGCTGAGTTCGAACCTGCTGAACCCAGTTGACTTGGATCGAACCCTGTTTGGTTCAAACCACTTAGGTTGAGTAGCTTGACCTACTCTACCTCTTTGTCAACTAAGTCAGCTTCATCCGACTTAGTCTGACCTCTCGAAGGAAGGCTTGAAGCCAAAGAAGCAACCCGGAGCCGTTTCTTCCACGATTTGAAGTAAGTTCGCTTCGTTGATCCATCTCTCTCAAGTATTTGATTGTTTGTATATAGAATATACTTTCTGAAGTAGTATCTTGCTTTAGTTCTTGGTTGAGCCCTCTAGGACACTTCGGTGTTCACGCGCTCGCCTCGTAACTATCGTCGGATATATATGTTCGAATGCGCAGTATATGCGTTCTTCAAAAATAGTATCTCACCCTAGTTCTTGGTTGAGCCCTCTAGGACACTTCGGTGTTCACTCGCTCGCCTCGTAACTATCGTTGGATACAGATCTAGGTGTATATCTGCTGATTCTGTCGACGCGTCTTATATCGCACAGGCTATGTAATTTACCTTTGCCGTCGCGTCGTATGATGCCAAGGCTCCCTGTTTTCTGCACTTCCGATTACTGCACTTTCGATTATGCAATGTATTTACTTACGCCATCGCGTCGAACGATGCCAAGGCTTCTGCTTTGTTATATATGTAGAATATTTCGTTCAGTTACACACCCTGAACAATAGTATATGCATTTCTTTACGCCGCCGCTGTATAAAGCACAGGCTTCTGCTTATACTACATATATAGCGCATAAATGAGCGTTCAAATGGAGATCAACTCCAAATCGCCCATGCGATTCCTTGACCGCTCCTCGTTCAAGATTCTGCTTGACGAATGAAGCCCCTATTGGAAAGGCTTCGGTTTTTGGCAAAATGCTCTTTACGTAATGACTAAGTCAATTTCGTATGGCCTGGCTATGGCCAAGGGTTCCTGCAACCTTGATGGATGCAAAGTACGCACAACGGTGCGCATCCATTTCCCGAATTAAGCGTGGCGATTTCCTACCAAAGAGGGGAGATGCCGCTGAAATGGATAAAAGAAACGCACGCTTTCTCCGTAAAAGAGAGGAAGTGCTGCTAAAATTTCTGAAGAAGCTAAGAATAGCTCAGAAAGAATGTAGCAGGATACTCTGACATATAGCAGAGTGCTACCCAGTTCATGGTTTTCCCTCTACAACGTAGAAGGGTTCGTCGCACCACTGCCGGTAGAGCAGGGGAGGTGCTGACGAAATGGTCAGCAGAAGAGCTGCCAGAACCAATGGAACGGCATAATGATGTCCGTTGATGGAACAATGCCAGATCGGCTCGTATCCTTGTGCCTGCAAGGGCACCTTGCTCGTAAGGGCCGCTGAGCCGGAGTAGAGATTGCGCCTTGGCTAGGTTTGGACTCGTTGAGTAAAAATACGCCGAGTAGCCGATCTATTTAGATCGAGTCATATGCATGCTCATTGAGAACGGTTACACAACCAGACTCGTAAGGGCTGATGAGCCAGAGTGTGTTGTTTCCACCCAAAGAGGTGCGATGCTCGTGGTGGCCGAAGTGCCAAAGAGCGGTGTTCGGCATGCATATGAATAAGACTTAAGGTCGCACATACCCCGCGGTTGAAGATCGTGTTAGGGGTACCCCCTCAGTAATGACTGTGTTGGGGAAGACTGAATGGGGTCGGGTACATACTCCCGTAGTGCTGAAAGCACGGGCTGCCTAAATGGCACGCAGATTCTGTCCAAGTAATTGTAAGACTGGCAAACCCCTTCAGGAATTATGCTCACTGTGGAATGACAGTGATGATACAGCCTTGAGTGATATGTATTTTACTTTGGACCTGATAGAGTCCACGATGGCCTCAGTCACTCATGGGTTTTGGGGTCGTGGTTATCCTTAAGATCTAAGGATTGAACCCAACTACTGCAAGTAGATGATGCATCCGAATATGGGCCTAGTAGGATTCTTCCAGTTGAAACACACTGCCCTACTATGGATAGGGTCAACAGGCCTCTGGGGTATCTAAAATACATAGAATAATCAACCCCCAGAACGTCGCGTTGATGCCCGGACAATAGCTCTACCTGCGTACCAAAGGCGGGAGCGGTTAATTATCAAACAATGCATTAGTTCTAGGTACAGCGATGCTTTGAATGTATGAGTGAATGACGTGTTGAGTCAGTCCTGCATAACCTTCGTGAAGGTGTCATGTTCGGTATACTACTGGACCGACTGGGCAAAGACCCGTGTTGTATGCGCACGACTAAGCGAAGCTCGAGGAGTTGTCCTTAGATGCGTGGGATACGGATGTGCCAAGTATGAAGACTTGAGCTAGACATCACTTTGAGACCCGAAAGAGTTCATGGCTAAGTCGTGGAGACTTAAACGGCTATTCAAATCACAGCCCTGAAAAGGCTTGCTCTAAGTCATGAGGACTCGAGCGGATGTTCAACTCATAGCCCTACGGAGGCTCTTGCGATATACGCTAAGTCTTGGAGGCTTGAGCGTCGTTATTGCGCATTGCGACCCTGAGTGGTCATTATCGTACTTGAGTTGAATGGATGTATGACTGCATGCTTACCAGACCATCAGTGGTTCTGACCCCATTTCATGGGGATTTCAGGTGTTGTACCTGCGTGGCGATATGCGGAGCAAGGCGGCATCGAGTTCCAGGGTTTCTCTAGACAGAGTTGTACTGCTTCCTTTTTATTGAACCTACACTGCTTTCCTAAGCAGTAGTGTTGTAATAAACATATGTTTTCGATAAAATGGAACACTTTGGTGGTCAATGAGTTGCTTGGCCACATACCTGCAACGTGCTCGGAGTTTTCTAAAACTGACGACTCATTATCGTCTAATTCCGCTGCTAAAAGCTTTTGTAAGTTTCGCTGCAAAGAAAAAAAAAAAAAAAGAAATTCATGAAAATTTTAACTTAGCTTTGTTTTGGAAATCCGGAGCGTTACACAAGCGAATCCTGTGGGTAGATCAGTGATGCTGGTCCACTTGCCCATTCAGTGGCATCATGGCTCGGGGAATCCGATTCCATAACGGGATGATAGGGGTTGTATCCCTCTTCCTGGCCATTCAGACTCGGCGTTGGTGAAGCCGCTCTGTTCCCCCATATAATAGTACTTTGATTCGAGGAATCTGAAATCATGATGGGATTATAGAAGGAGTTGTTGCATCCCTCCTCCCAACTGTGCAAGCTAGGCGTACATGATGCCTGTTGATAGCCTTGCGATTGACCAAATCCCTCAAGGAAGTTCAAGTCAAATCCTACCAGAGACGGTAGTTCATCAGAAGTTGCTGGGGTACGGCTACTCCCTCTACTGGAGTAATGTGGCCCACTAACATGCGAGGTCTCATCCCTAAGACCAAGCGATCCCCGCCGACCCATATCGGCGGTATGTTTCATTTGGCATTCGTTGGCGGAATGCCCTTCTTCGCCACAATACTGGCAGTCTTGGACTTCATATGGGCATACCCACTCATCGTGCATGATCTCGCAACAATAGCAGTATCCTCGGGAGTCGTGAGTTGCCATCTATACAAAGATGCACCCAGATCAGAATAAGAAGTACAAAATACACTTACACTGCGATAAGGTGGACAAGACGGATCTCGAACCAGGTTTCTCAGACTCTTGCTCTGATACCAATTCTGTAACGCCCCGGATTTCCAAAACAAAGCTAAGTTAAAATTTTCATGAATTTCTTTTTTTTTTCTTTGCAGCAGAACTTACAAAAGCTTTTAGCAGCGGAATCAGGCGATAATGAGTCGTCAGTTTTAGAAAACTCCGAGCACGTTGCAGGTATGTGGCCAAGCAACTCATTGACCACCAAAGTGTTTCATTTTATCGAAAACACATGTTTATTACAACACTACTGCTTAGGAAAGCAGTGTAGGTTCAATAAAAGGAAGCAGTACAACTCTGTCTAGAGAAACCCTGGAACTCGATGCCGCCATGCTTCGGATATCGCCACGCAGGTCCAACACCTGAAATTCCCATAAAACGGGGTCAGAACCACTGAGGGTCTGGTAAGCATGCAGTCATACATCCATTCAACTCAAGTACAATAATGACCACTCATGGTCGCAATGCACAATAACGACGCTCAAGCCTCCAAGACTTAGCGTATATCGCAGGAGCCTCCTCAGGGCTATGAGTTGAACATTCGCTCAAGTCTTCATGACTTAGAGCAAGCCTTTTCATGGCTGTGATTTGAATAACCGCTTAAGTCTCCACGACTTAGCCATGACCTCTTTCGGGTCTCAAAGTGATATTTAGCTCAAGTCTTCATACTTGGCACATCCGTATCCCACGCATCTAAGGACAACTCCTCGAGCTTCGCTTAGTCGTGCGGATACAACACGGGTCTTTGCCCAGTCGGTCCAGTAGTATATCGAACATGACACCTTCACAAAGGTTATGCAGGACTGACTCAACAACGGCCATCCACGCATACATTCAAGCATCGCTGAACCTAAGCTAATGCATTGTTTCGATAATTAACCGCTCCCGCCTTTGGTACGCAGGTAGAGCTATTGTCCGGGCATCAACGCGACGTTCTGGGGGTTGATTATTCTATGTATTTTAGATACCCCAGAGGCCTGTTGACCCTATCCATAGTAGGGCAGTGTGTTTCAACTGGGAGAACCCTACTAGGCCCATATTCGGATGCATCCTCTACTTGCAGTAGTTGGGTTCAATCCTTAGATCTTAAGGATAACCACGACCCCAAAACCCATGGGTGATTGAGGCCATCGTGGACTCTATCAGGTCCAAAGTAAAATACGTGTCACTCAAGGCTGTACCATCACTGTCATTCCACAGTGAGCATAATTCCTGAAGGGTGTTAACACCCCAAATTTTTCAAAATGTTGTAAATATCCCCTTTCTGCCCTTTGCCCCCATTTTCTAGGTAATTGAGTCAGTTTTAAATCTAAATTCCATTTTGTTTCTCAAAATTTGGTTGACATTAGATTCATTTTCCATATCTGACTCAATTTTGGATCCGGATCCATTATCAAAATCCAAATCTGAGCTTCATTATCCAAATTTTAAATTAAAATCTCAAAATTACCAAAATAATCTTTTGAAAAGCTCAGACACTTCGTCCGGTATCCATTTGGATCCATCGAGTTGTATTCCTCGATTCGAGGTTTAAAACTCGAGTATTTTCTCAAAATTCGGGTCCAAGCCCATTTTCTAAAGAAATTTCCTTAAAATAGCCTTGAAAACCTTCTTTTTGTAAATATTTCTCAAAATACAAAAGAATTAGTTTAAATCCTTGTTTTACCTTACATTTTAGGATTTTGTATTTCCCAAAATACAAAAAAATAAAAATACTCAGAAAAGAACAAAAAAATCAAAAATAAATGAAGAAAATTGTAAAATGATTTTTTAGAAACCCGTTTTTGAAAATCTTTTTATAAGAAGACCTCTTTTGGAAAATGCAAAACTAATAGTCGAGTTAGGGTTTTCTCAATTTTTTCTCAAAGTTTTTTCTCTCCTTCAACCGCTCTCGTCCGAACCCCCCCTCCAGAACTTTCTTCCTCTCCACACCATGGCCATGTGCAAACTCCCTCCAACAGCCGATTCTCAACTCCTCTTCATCCACCCATCCACAACCTCCACCTTCGATCACCCTTCATCTGCAACCGATTTCACCTCTCGCCTCTCCCACAAAAACCCGCCACAAACCCTCCAATCGCTTGAGCTCCTCCTCCTTCGTTCGTCACCAACGGTCTGGCAGATCATCCACCAACCCTTTGATCATATTGATTCGCCTCAAGCCATCGATGCAAAACGACCTCTCCACTTCCAGACCCTTCTGCCCTTCTCTATAAGAAGGGTGCAAGGAGAAAGGAGCGAGGGGAGAAAAGAAAAAAAGGAGACACGAAGCAACCATTCACATCGATCTCCACTAGAGATTTCAGAACCATCCATCGACATCGAGGAGCTTCATCATCTATTGCTCCTCTCCCCTGATCGACCGAAGAATTCTGCAATCCCAACCACAGCAATAGAGGGTAAGCAACTCACTCGCCTTCTTCTTCTTCGGTATTGTTTTCCTTTTTTTTTTGCTACTTCCTTACGGTGTCTTCTCCTGTCTTCACTGTTTTTCCTTTCTCCTTATTTTCATCATTCATCGAAGGCAATTTTCGTATCATTGATCTGCCCATCGCAGCCTCAAGGATACGTATTGCTACAATAATGATGCCTCTAACTCAATGTTCACTACATTGAAGGCTACAACAAATATATATGCATCATTTCTCATTTTTCTGCCGATTTTTTTTTCTTTACTTAGATTCTTGATGGATTGATTGAGTATAATTGTTCAACAGATTATAATCTATATTTTAGTATCATCTCTGTTGTTCCCGACATTTTGGTTTAGTTTGTTTCTCCTTTTATCGGTCACCAATTAATATAAATATGCCCCCATTTCTTTTCTTTTTGATTGTTTTATGGTTTTGTTTTGAGATCTTTCTTTTATTTTCAATTTCCTGTTTACATGAAGGTCGGATATTCTTTCTAATGCAATTTTTTGTTTTATATCTCTATTTTTTTTTCCGATTTCTTGTTCCTTTCAGTAATTGTCTTTGGTTTTCCTTTTTGATTTTCAGTCTTTGGCCTCGTACTTTAGAAATTCTTGGTTTCCATATTCTGTTTCTATTTTGATAATCTGTTCTGAATCTCTTCTCTACTTCCTCTCTGTATGTTGTAGCATCGATTCTTCTGTCTCCTCTGCAGTTAATTTGTTTATCACATACAAACATGGCATGGTAAGGTGCAATTTAGGTCTGGCTTCATTTCAAATATTTTGCCTCATCCGATTTCTCATTTTTTTTTATACCCCAACCATCTTGAGCCATTCAAATGGAGGAATCCTCTTATTATTATGTGTTTTCTAAAGACGGTTGAGATGTTTGGCCCAGTCAGTAGATTCTGAAGGTGGCTATGATATTTACCCCATTAAGGGAAGCAATATGTCCTCCCTTGCACGAGTTACTTATAGTTGTTATCTCAGATTAATGTATATAGTCAGACCTTTAGAAATTATTATTTTTACTCATTTTACTTAACACTCTTATTCTGCATGTTTTTTTCTCATTTGTGTGCATTATGCTCTTGCCATTGCATCTCGTATAGATACCTTATGATTTAATTGGTAGTAACAGGCGGTATGCTCGATCAGGATGACTGTTAGTCACTTAGTCTCCAAACCCAAAATCTTGAAGGATTCATATATGTGTTCACAGAGATCCTTGTCATCCATTGGATCTCGTCATTCAGGAAAACCAATTACATTCACTATTTATTCTGTTGATGGACTCTCAACAAGGAGTTTGGGATTGTTGTCTATCCCCTATGACGTTTCAAAATTGTTGAATCTTGCAATTTAGGTGTAATGCATGTCATAATGGATGTTCTATCTTTCGATTGGTTTATCTAAGTGTATTGATATGCATCATGAGTGTTGTACAGATCCTAACATTGATGATCCAATAGCTATCCAATTTACTTAGTCTATGGTTCCACTACTCCACATGAACTCTGATGTCACGAACCATTGGTGGGCATTAACGTTTCCCATTGTTCGGATGGCTTTTTGTAAAGAAAAACAGGTAACATTGGCAGAGCCTCTGATTTGCCATTTGACAAAGGACTGGTACATCAGCAACAGGAGAAGAGGCTCACAACTGTTCAGGCTCTTGTGAGAGGATCTCCATTCGAATCACCATCAACCAAAAATATCTAATAGGCCAATTGATTTTTTTGAGCAATATGCACAAATGCGTGGCATTTTTTTTGGCATAAATGTTATTTGATCCATTATTTTGTACATTATCTCCATAGTTGTGCAAATATCACACCTGTCATGGTATACGCACCACTTCATCCATCACCATAGTGTAAAATCTTAGTTTCCTCTGCATCCAGTTACTTAGCACAGTGCTTGTAGCATTCTACACGATTGCTATATTTCTTGCTACTCTTGTATGCCCACATACCATACACATTAGAGACTTCATCTACTACTGATTCTTCTTTCTTTCTTTTTTTTTTCTTTTTTTTCTTTTTATTTCATGTTTGATAGTTATATTGTCAAAACCATTACTGTTGACATAGAAACCATTTAACTATATCCTCTGCATCTGACTTTTGTGTGTATTGCAATTCCTGTATATTGCTTTACATTGTATATACCCTACAGTCTGCCATTACCACTGGCAGATAGCATCTCGTTATACTCCTGCTGTCAATATCCAATCACACAGTCTTAACCTCTCCCCCCAGCTATGCATTCCTGGTTATCACAGACCGGCGACCTCCACTATAGCAGATCATTTGCTTCACTTTCATTTAATGCCACTGAAGTCTTGTTGCTAACAGATTTGTTTTGTAGGTTAAATCTGTCTCTTCATATTCCGGCCTGATCAATCTGTAGGTACAGCCCTATGACCATGCACTGATGTTTATATCCCGTATCGAATTGAATGTTCATATTTCAGCATGCATCCACCTATTGCACATAGAAATAGTCTGTCCAATTTAATATATTTGGGTCTCATTTCATGTCATGTTTGTGCTTATCTGCAAGTTGTTACAAGTTAAATTTCTACTGAAAGAATTTTGTATGTTGTGTGTATTTAATGAAATAGGTATATCCAACATGTTTAAATCTCCACTCTGGTTGAACGAATCCATTGGAAAAAAAAATAGATGAATCTGAATCATATTTGAATCTGTATAGCAGACCCGTGATATGTGTTATGCCCAGATTTTGAGGTTTCCCCTCTTCCTGAGTTTTGCCACATTATTCCTGAATTTGGAGTTAAACTTTAACTGCTACATCGGAACACCAAACAATCTAGGTGTATGTTAAATACTGGAAGGTGAGGCAGGGTGTGTTAGATAATCGGTTAATGTGGGTCAGCATGATAAATTAGTTACAGTAGGATAGGTAAAGTGTTCAAATCTATGCAAAGTATGTTGATATACGGGGGCAGTTTGATTTTTACTGACTAAATTAGTGGCAAGTCGGTGAGTCTGTATTAGCATCCTGATTAGTTTCAGTACATCAGCCCATGTTAGATACCTAGATATTAGCATAATAAAATGTGATTGGCCATAAGAGTCCGTCAACCATTCTATACTGACAATGCGACAACCTTCAGTAAGTCAACATCCATTGGAGTGTCAGCTCCTGTACACTAATTACATTGTCTATGATCGGATATTAGTTATTAGTTATCAAATGCTGTATAGTGCTAGGTATTGACATGAAATATGCAACCAGTTGGTCCCTTATATTCTGTCACCTGCTGTCACCTGATGCCCATACTACCAGCCGCCGTCTACTGCTGAATCATCCATTACAGTCTCATTCACCACACCACCAATGGTGTACCCCAATGCATTATGCTCCTTCGCTTCAATTATTCAGTCACCCATTGCTAGTTATATCAATGCATTGTATTTTCACACTATATCTCCACTCCATGTCACTATCTCCATCACCTGCAATGCGCACATATAGGTATGAGAGATCCCATATTGTCTATGTCTATCGTACATATCTATTGCATATGAATATATATTAGGTTGGCATTTTTGTGTGTTTAGGCTTATACCTAGGCGGGTGTGTCCTTATAGGCATTTAGATAAGGACACTCTCATGTGCATTTCCCTTAGAATTTGGGCATAATCATATACATTTCCTTCATTTAGGTATTTTCATGTATATGTCTTTTACTAATATAGACATCCATTCTTGATCACATGTATATAGGTGTTGATATGATGTTTCCTTCTCCTTCTATATGTTATATTCCATCTTGTGCTTAACTCAAGATCTTGCAGGGATTATGTGGAAAAGTTTGTTTTCTTCTTAATTTAGGATTTTTTTTCTTTTTTTTTTCAAAGATGTAATAGTTAGACATCAATGAGAAATTTTACATTCCTGCACTAGATTAGAATGAATGAGCATGTAAATAGCCTTTGTTTCATTATTTTCCTTTGTTTTTGAAAATTCACAAATGGGCACACGAATGGCACGTGCACCATTTCGTAAGAGATAAATTAATCCTAAGTTGATGATCCACATCAATGGCCATAGTCAAGGTGTGGACAAAACTTAGGATTTTTACCTTTTACAAAATAACACCGGATCCACACTGGATCCATTTTCAAAAACTCATCATATTTTCCTTAAAAATCTTCTCCTTTTATCAGAATTTAACTTAAAATTAATCCAAAATATATACCAATGGCCATAGTCAGGGTATATTGAGAATTAATTTCACTTTAAATTCTATAAAAGCACCAAATGTGTTTCATTCTTTACCTGAGCATAAATATAGATTATTATATAATACATTCAATGACCATAGTCAAGGATGTATTATATCTTCAATCTTATTTTAACTCATTTAAAGAATGGAATAGCTTTTCAAAAACCAATTTTCAAAATTCTTCAAATCCATTCATCATTTAGGATAAAACTACATCATATTTTCAAAATTCCTTTTCCAAAAAAACTCCAAGTAAATATTTTTTTTTTAAATTTATCTTCAATCCATATCAAATCCGATTCATTCTTTCAATTTTCAAGATTCAATTTCATTGTTAAATCTCAAAATTCAATCTAAATCTGAGATTTCAAATTCATTTTTTATTCAAATCAGGTTTCAAAGTTCAATATTGACTTTGAAATTCCAAATTCATTTATATTCAAATACTCCAAATCAAATCCAAAGTTCAATTTAACTTTGAGATTCTCTTCCTCTTCTACATTCCAAAAATTCAAACTTCAAATCCAAGGTCTAAATCGACTTTGAAATTCATTTATTCAAGATTCAAATCCCTGAATTCTAAATCCAATATGGGTTTTCAAAACCCAGATCCATTTTCAAAAGTCTCATTTGGACTTTCAAAAGCCCAAAATCCATTCTAGGATCCAGAATCCAAATTCCACTTTTTGGATCTCAGACTTCAGATCCAATTTTCTCATAGGATCCAGCATCAATTTCACTTTGGATCTTAGACTTCAGATCCAAATCCATTCTTAGGATCTAGAACCCAGGTCTACATTGGATCTCAGACTTCAGATCCAGTTCCTCTTTAGGATCAAAAACTCCAAATTCCATTTTTTGGATCTCAGACTTCAGATCCAATTTTCTCGTAGGATCCAGCACCAATTTCACTTTGGATCTTAGACTTCAGATCCAAATCCATTCTAAGATCCAGAACCTAACTCTACATTGGATCTTAGACTTCAGATCCACTCCATTTTAGGATCCAGAACCCAAGTCCATCTTGGATTCCAAATCTCGGATCCCATTCTGTTTAAGATTCGGAATCCAATTCCAATTCTAGATTTCAATTCCATTTTCGGATCTAATCTGAATCTCTTAAATCCATTCTTAAATACCATCCGGATTTCTCAGATCCATTCCAAATTTCCAACCTCAGAAATCTAAATTATTCATTTCTTTTCCTAAATTCAGATTCAAATTCAAAGTTCATTTTTTTTGACTTTGAGGCTTCACTTTCCTTCATTTTAAAAAGCTTCAAATCATTCTTTCTCATTTATTCTTCCAATTCTGATTCATTTCAAAGACTTAGAATTACTCTGATCCATTTCAAAAAAATTCTAAATTAGATTCAAATCATTTCTTCACTCCCTTATCAAATTCATCTCAGAAGCACTTGGATATTTCCAAATCATCTTTCAAAAAGAGCATACATCCTTGCATTACACAAGCATGATTCATTGTGCATTAAGAGTTAGAATAAATTTTTAGATTATATTTAGGCAAAGCAAAAGGCATAGATTCGATCCTTGGTTCGATTACCCCTGGTAAAGGCGCCAGGAACGGTCGAACCTCGTACCGACGAGCAAATCCCGTCTCTCCATCTTTTTCCCGCAAATTTTCAAAACGGAGGCGAGTAATTTTTCTAAATATTTTCAAATGAAGGTCAAGTGAGACCGCGCAAAAGGATTCCTCTTCATTCTTTCTTTCTTTCTTTCTTTCTTTCTTTTCTCTTCTCTTTCTCTTTTCTTTCTTCTATTCTTCTCCCTTCAAAAAGGAGGAAAATAGAGGTTAGAAAAGGAAAAGAGAAGGAAGAGAGAAAACATTATGAGAGGAAAAATTTTGCGATGATCACAGGTTTGGCGACCGTGATGGGACTCGTCTTCGTCCAGTTGGATCTATGCCTTTGCTTTGCTTTTATATAATCTAAGTCTTTATTCTAACATATGTCAGCTACATTTTCATGCAAACCTTAGGAAGCCTAGATTTTGTCCCAAGCTGACATCATTGCATATAGGATCTAAGTATGGTTTGGTAGGACCATATTGAGGAGATTATTCCATGTTCACATTAGACTTAGGTTTTAAATACAACTCTCCTCAATTTTAGGAATTGAATGCAAAACAATGTATGCAAGTGTATGCTTCTTTTCATTTAAAATCTATCTCTTTAGGACTTGCATTAGAGCCATCTGATTTTATTGCATGTTGATCATATTTTGAAAATATCCCTACCTATATTGTCCCGGTCTTCACGTTGCTGGGCTGTCTCACTGAGCCATAGTTCGGGAGAGAGCCTCACAACTGGACCACTTATTTGGGTTCGCGCCCCCCTACCACGTACCTAAGGGCCATAGTCCGAGGTATATCGGTAGGTGCTCAAGGATGTTGGGAAGCCCTTACCTTAGAACCGGAGAAATATCTTATATGCCACGTACTTCAAGCTTCGGCTTGAGTATATCGGCATACCTTGATTGGAATCAGATGATCTGAACCATAGAGTTAGGATTAAGGTCCTACAAGCTATTTCAAATATTGCATATAGAGTCAGCCTTTAGGGAGTGCTGTGTGCGCAACCTTGTTTGTGCAGCCATGATTGTGTAATTTTTTATTGTATTCTCTTATATATCAAACCTTTCCAAAACCCTGGGTATATATTATTTAAAATTTCCTCTTTTAAAACCCCAGGTGTATCTTTTTTTCTTCTTTTCTTGATTTCTTTAAATTCTTTTCTTATCCTGCCTGCAATTTTTCCAACTTTTCAAAATTTACCATCCATTATTCTAAAATTTTCTTCTACATATCTTCTAAATCTATTTTGTAACAAAAATCTCTTTCATCAAAAGATGTCCATTTAATCATATTCTAAATTGTTTATTTCTTCTCACGGGAAAATAATGCAATTGTCATACCTCTCGTACGGGCTCAATCCCTAGTAGTGGGATATCTCTTTATCAATTTGATTTCTTCCTTTATCAAAGTTTCCTCCAAAATCTTTCTAAAAGGGTTCCATTTTGTCTTACAGAAAAAGCATTTGGTATTAACGGGTGGTCCAGACTGAGATCAGAGACCGTACCAGTTAGAAGCAAGAATTGAGAAATGGACTCTCAGAGGTTTGCCAAAGAAGGAGGTCAGGACAGCCAGAATGAGATTGATCCTGCCATATATCGGTTGTTCAAAAAGATGATGGTTGAGATATTATCCGAGCAGGCTGAAGCCAGTTTTGGAAAAGCTCCCACCAAGGAAGAGGCACCTGTCACTTTTCGAACGAGCAAGCACAACGATGGTAGTGCAGGAAGTTCTAAAACCAGCAAGAGTGGCAACAAAGGCAACCCGAGCAATCAAAACAACAATTTGGAGTCATCTAGGAACCAGAAGGGAAAGTTCAGCAGAAACCAAGATGAACCACTTCAGTCCAATCCTCCGCAGAAGGAGAAGAATCAGGAAAAGCTAAAGCGTAAAGATTGGAGTAGTAACCGAGATTTCACTCCCTTGGATGAGCCGCTGGATAAAGTTCTTGAATACATGTTAACCAAGAGACTAGTCAGGCTCCCAAAAGCCACGAGTCCTTCCACTATCTTGGGAAAATATAAGAACCAATTCTGCAAATTCCATCGGACAACAGGACATGACACTGATCATTGCTTTGTTTTCAAAAATATTATTCAAGACTGCATTGATAGGAATCTTTTTGTTGAAGACAAAGAAGAAAAGTGCCCGATTCCCCTAACCAAGCATACTCAGTCTAGCTCTCAGAAAAGGGACGACTCTCGACAAAAATCAGGCAAGCCAAAGGAGACAAAGCATGTTGGCTGGAGTTATGATCGCGAGTTTTCCCCTTTAGGTCAGCCAGTCGAGGAGGTTCTCGAATACCTGCTCACGGAAGATATGATCAAGCTTCCCAGGGGAATCGATCCTTCAGTCACCATGGGAAAATGGAAAGAATGTTTTTGCAAATTTCATCAAGTAAGGGGGCATGATACAGAGCATTGCTTCGTCCTCAAAAACATCATACAGGATTTCATCGACAAAGAAATTTTGGTACCAGATGAAGGAGGGGAGCAACCTGCAGTTCCAACCTAGACTCTTCCGGATCACCCGAAGAATTGATAAAACCAGAGTTTCCTGCTTTCGTCTCTTTTTGTTAGTTATCTTGTAGGGGCAAGATAGCTCAACCTTCTATGGATCTTTTCCTTTTAAAGTTCCTGTAAATATTCAGTTTTTGTCATCAAACCTTTGCTTATCAATGAAATGTCAAATTTTCTTTATATCTTTGATATTCAAATACTTCATTCTTTTGCCATACTGGGGCATTTAAATTCCTGTTCTTTTTAGAATGCGAGACAATCCTGGCATCATTCATGGGAAAAATGATATTACCTATGAGGGCTCTTTCAAAAATCATGAAATTTTGAAAATCTTTGTTATGACCAAAGGGTTCAAATGTTCTTTGGCCCAACCTTTGTCAAAAATCAACCCTCGTGTTGATCATATCTTCAAAAATAAGTTTTCGAACCATCGCATTGGCAAATCAACCCTCGTGTTGATCATATCTTCAAAAATAAGTTTTCAAACCATTGCATTGGCAAATCAACCCTCGTGTTGATCATATTTTCCAAAAGTGATTTTTCAAAACCGTCATGTTCAACGATCAACCTTTGCGCTGATCTTATCTTCCAAAATGAATTCTAAACCTTCATATTCAAAGATCAATCCTTGTGTTGGTCTTATCCTCTAAAATGGATTTCAAATCTTTATATTCAAAGATCAACCCTTGTGTTGGTCTAATCTTTCAAAATGGTTTTCAAATCATTCAAAAAAATCAATCTTTGTATTAAATTTAAATCATTGTATTCAAAGATCAACCCTGGCGTTGTTCTTATCTTTTAAAATGGGTTATAAATCATCGTATTTAAAGATCTATCATTGCATTGGTCTTATCTTCCAAAAATGGGTTTTAAATCATTATCGACCCTGTGTTGGTCTTATCTTCCAAGATTGGTTTTTATGCATTACCTTCAAAGATCAACCCTTGTGTTGATCTTATTATCAATTTCAAACTGTTATTTTTAGAAATAAGATCTATTGTTGATCTTCTTCTTCAAAAATAGGTTTTAAAAAAACCATTGCCTTCAAAAATTGACCCTCATGATGATCTCTCATGTTGATTCGAAGGATCAGTCCTCGCACTGATCATTCTTCTTGCGGTGGATTTTCTTCCCAAAAATGATTTTAAATAAACATTTTCCTTTAAAGATCCCACGTGCAGGTAGGATCAGACAAACTCTTTTTCAAAAAAATCTTCTCAACTTTTCAGTTAATCTTGTTATCTTTATTAGTTGCATTCATTTCATCTTCGATTTAATCAAATTTTCGTCAGTTTATTATCCTTATCAATTTTTTGTTAGGTTTTCATCAATTTCATTAAATTCTATCAAATTTTTATTCTTAAAAACCCTTTCAGGTTAAGGGATAAACCTGATGCCTCTTTCCCATGAGGTATTTTCTAAATCTTCTTTTTTCACCCCCTCAGGTTAAGGGATAAACCTGACCCTCGTTGTCCGAGGTGTTTTACCCTTTCAGGTTAAGGTATTGTGATCATCGCAAAATTTTTCCTCTCTTTTTGGTTTCTCTCTCTTCCTTCTCTTTTCCTTTTCTAACCTCTATTCTCCTCCTTTTTGAAGGGAGAAGGATAAAAGAAAGAAAAGAAAGAAAGAAAGAGAGAGAGAGAGAAGAGGAACTATTTTGCGGGTTTTCACTTGACCTTGATTTGAAAAATATTAAGAAAATTACTCACCTCCGTTTTGAAAATATTGCGGAAAAAATTGAGAGACAGGATTCGCTCGTCGGTACGAGGTTCGACCGTTCCTGGCGCCTTTACCAGGGGTAATCGAACCAAGGATCGAATCTATGCCTTTTGCTTTGCCTAAATATAATCTAAGAATTTATTCTAACTCTAAATGCGCAATGAACCATGCTTGTGCAATGCAAGAATGTATTCTCCTTTTAAAAGATGTTTTGAAAATTTCCAAGTATTCTGAGATGAACTTGGTAAAGGAGTGAAGAAATGATTGAATCTAACTTAGAACTTGAGATAGGTCAGAGGAGTTCTAAGTCTTTGAAATAAATCAGGATTCAGAAGAATAAATAAGAAGGAATGACTTGAAGTTTTAAAACGAAAGGAAATGAAGTTTCAAAGTTAGAAATGGACTTTGAACTTTGAATTTGATTTTAGGAAAGGAAATGAATACTTGAATTTAGATTTTGAAGTTTTAAATTGGAATAAATTGAGGAACTCAAATGGTATTTAAGAATAGAAATTGATTTAGGGAGTTCAGATGAGATCTGAAAATGGAATTGAATTTGAAATCTAGAATTGGGAATGGAGTTGGATCTAAAGATGGATTTAAGATCTGAGATCTGAGATCCGAGATAAAATTAGGTTCTGGATCCTAAAATGGAACTGGATCTGAAGTCTGAGATCCAATGTAGAGTTGGATTCTGGATCCTAAAGGGGATTTGGATCTAAAGTCTAAGATCCGATGTAGAGTTGGACTCTGGATCCTAGAATGGAAAATTGGATCTGAAGTCTAAGATCCAAAGTGAAACTGGTTCTGGATCCTATAAGTAAATTGGATCTGAAGTCTGAGATCCAATATGAGTGTTGAATTTTGGATCTTCAAATGGATTTAGAGTTAAATTCAGAAGAGGAATCATGAATTTCTAAGTCTGATTTGAATTTGGGAAAAGGAATTTTAGACATTGAATTTTGAATATACAGATGAATCCCAAAGTCAATTTAGACCTGGGATTTGAAGCTTGAAATGAATCAAGCATCTCAAAGTTAAATTGAACTTTGAGTTTGATTGGAGCTTTTAAAAATGAATTTGAAATTTCAAAGTAAAATTGAACTTTGAAAATGAATTTGAATTGGAAATTTTGAATATGAAATGAAATTGAAATCTCAAAGTTAAATTGGACTCTGAGATGGAAAATGAAATAGAATTGAAAAAGATGAATAGGATTGAAGATTGATTGAAGAAGATATTTACATCACTTGGAGTTTTGAAAAAGTAATTTTGAAAATATGATGTAGTTCTATCCTAAATGATGAATGAATTAAAAGAATTTTGAAATGGGATTTTGAAAAGCTATTTCATTCTTTGGATGAATTAAAATAAGATTGAAGATATAATACATCCTTGACTATGGTCATTGAATGTATTATATAATAATCTATATTTAAATTCAGGTGAAGAATAAAACACATTTGGTGCTTTTATAGAATTTAAAATAAAATTAACTCTCAATATACCCTGACTATGGCCATTGGTATATATTTTGAATTAATTTTAAGTTAAATTCTAATAAAAGAAGAAGATATTTAAGGAAAATATGATGAATTTTGAAAACGGGTCCAGTGTGGATCCAGTGTTATTTCGTAAAAGATAAAAATCCTAAGTTTTGTTTACATCCTGACTATGGCCATTGATGTAAATCATCAACTTAGGATTAATTACCTCTTACGAAATGGTGCACGTGCCATTCGTGTTTCACCATTTGTGAGAATTTGAGAAATAAAGGAAAAGATGCATGAAAACAAGTAATTCATGGTATTTTACAATGCTCATTCATTCTAATCTAAGACTGGAAATGTAAATTCTTATTTAAGATCTAACTATTACAATACATGAAATTGAATTTATGATTCTAACTAATGAGATTTTCCGCATATTCCCTGCAAAACACCTGATTAGTATGAAAAATGGAGGAAAATTGCATATATCATATGGATATCAAAAAGATGCTCACGGGCCAAGGTATTTAAGATCTAAGTATGGAAAGATGGAAATGATATACGGACCTATATACATATATCTATACATGCATATATATGTATAAACATATATATACATATATATATGTATATATATATATATGGTATGTAATGAGGTAAGGGATTATAGCAATAAGTGATAGAATGAACAATATGCTGAAATATGAGTGGTTGGAGAATGTACAACAGATATAACATGTGCAGTGAAGCAAGTATTGGTAAAATAATTTCCAAGGGGTAGGCTTGTAAAGATGAATAGTGACAGGTAAACAGGCATAAGGTGATGAAAAACCAAGGACAAACAAAATAAAATGTTATGAATGTAACAGTACACAGGTACAGGGGTACTAGCTGGGACTGGATATAAAATGGTAATTACAGGGTAAAAGATGAAACGCAGTTGGTATGGATGGTGTGTTAGTGACTGCGAAGTGTTTATGGCTGTGTAAGTGAAGTGAGGATGTTGTAGCAACAGGGGAAGAGCAAGCGAGAATGCAAGTGGTAGTGAGTGTAGCTCACAGGAGATGGAGTGTACAGCTGCAAAAAAAAAAAAAAAAATGGGCTGGGGATAATGGAAATGATGAACAGGACCTCTTATTAGTGAGGTGAAAGGGGTAACAGACAAAAATACAGGAGCATGGCCATAAATATCTGTATTGGCTGTTGGACCAAATGAAACGTGATTCACTGCTGAAGGACTTTGTCTATGAGCAAGTGATGGACTTACTTATAGACATACAGCTGAGATATACAGGAAAGGTGGGTTCTGGATTGATAGACGCCTAATAGGGGAGATAGGGTTGATGGGATGAATGGCAGTGTACCAATTATGCTTGTTGTGGGGTTGATGATAACTCACAGCCATCGGTGGATCTGCTGTAGCAAATGTGAGGCTACAACAACTCGGGGAGTTGCTGTAGATGGATGGTGGGGATGATGTTGGTAGTGGATGAGGGTGCTGAGCAAGACTGCACATGTGTCTAAGGTAACCGCACGGCATAGCTAAAAGGATAGCTGTGAGTAGCTCATTATTTCTTGACACAGATGGAAAACATGATGAAACCGAACATTTGACAGGAAGATGAAATCTGCTGAAGGCACTATGCAACACGATATACATAAAAAAAAGAACTAGCAACCACTTCAGCCCATGCGCCAACCCCTTCTTCATGCAGGAGTCTGCTCTTTCTATTCCTAGCTTGTAATTTCTGATCAAGAAAGATGATTTCATCCTGGTGATAACTCTGTTTTGATGGATTTTGAACCACATGGGGAACTGGCAACATTGCCAGCTTTGCTGGTAACGGTAAGTAACATGGTGACAAGTTTACAGCTATATGGGGCTTGTACATAGGTACACACGGTGTACTGTGTTAAACGCAAGGTCAAAAATACCACAAATACTTTCTTTGATGATAGTGAACCCACTATAGGTAAGTGATGGAGATTGAAATTGCAAGACCTAACACTAATATACAGGTTTATAATCACAAGAAACATAAATGCTAATAGGAAACGTAACATGACAAAAGGTAAAGAACGAATACTGAAATGATAAGATGCAGAAATGGATTTCTCACCTGTTTATCAGTCAATCACATAGCACAGATGTATCAAGTAATATGAACCCAATGCAACAAAATGTAATTGAAATAAACATAAATATGATAGTGCTGAAGGTGTATTCAATTTATCCTCCTGCTTCAGGTGCCTATATTTTTTTTAACAAAAGAAAAAAAACGAATGAATAAATAAAAAAAAAAAAGGAACA